>NC_058130.1:117111809-117150759 GCF_016433145.1 Gracilinanus agilis | reverse complement strand
ACTGAAATATACAAGGAGTTAAAGCAATTGTATAAAAAATCAAGCCATTCCCCAATTGATAAATGGGCAAGAGACATGAATAGGCAATTTTCAGGTAAAGAAATCAAAAGTATCAATAAGCACATGAGAAAGTGTTCCAAATCTCTAATAATTAGAGAAATGCAAATCAAAACAACTCTGAGGTATCACCTCACACCTAGCAGATTGGCTAAAATGAAAGAAGGGGAGAGTAATGAATGTTGGAAGGGATGTGGCAAAATTGGGACATTAATGCATTGCTGGTGGAGCTGTGAACTGATCCAGCCATTTTGGCTGGCAATTTGGAATCATGCTCAAAGGGCTATAAAAGGATGCCTGTCCTTCGATCCAACCATAGCATTTCTGGGTTTGTACCCCAAAGAGATCATAGATAAACAGACTTGTAGGAAAATATTTATAGCTGCTCTTTTTGTGGTGGCAACAAATTGGAAAAGGAGGGGATGTCCTTCAATTGGGGAATGGCTGAACAAACTGTGGTATATGTGGGTGATGGAATACTATTGTACTAAAAGGAATAATAAACTGGAGGAGTCCCAGGCGAACTGGAGAGACCTCCAGGAAGAGATGCAGAGCGAAAGGAGCAGAGCCAGAAGAACATTGTACACAGAGACTGATATACTGTGGTAAAATTGAATGTAATGGGCTTCTGTACTAGCAGCAATGCAATGACCCAGGACAATTCTGAGGGATTTATGGTAAAGAACGCTACCCACATTCAGAGGAAGGACTGCAGGAGAGGAAACATATAAGAAAAACAACTGCTTGAAAGCATGGGTCGGGGTGGACGTGATTGAGGGTGTAGACTCAAAACTACCACACCAATGCAACTACCAACAATTTGGAAATTGGTCTTGATCAAGGACACATGACAAAACTAGTGGAAATATGCATCGGCCATGGGTTGGGGGAGTGCGGGGGGCGAAGGGGAAAGGAGGAGCATGAATCATGTAACCATGTTAAAAATGAATATTAATAAATGTTTGGAAAAAAAAGAAATTACTGCTTATAGAGCATGGCAGGATATGGATAGATATAAAGGTTATGTAATTAAAGTACTTAATTTTTAAAAAAAATCATTACTTAAGCATCTGCTTTATGCCAGGCCCTATAATCAGTGTTGGGAACAAGTCATGATCCTTGAATACTGTAGTACATATATTAGCAAGAATATAATAGACAAACAAAAATTAGTAAGGCAAGATTACAGTGATATATAATATTACATGATAAGTGTATGACAAAGCTTCAAAATACAAAGTAATATGTGAAGTTACTGGGAGAAAGTTCTTATTGGTCCAAAGAATCAGAGAAGGTTTTATAAAAAAAGTACTTCAGTCAAATCATTAGCTTACCTAAAATCAGAACTCTTTGAAAAATGAGTTTTGATTATTTAAATTATTGTTTTTAGTTTTCTGCTCTCATTGGAAGAACATTGCCCCAGCTATCTGTATGACTGAGCTGAAAAATTCCTTAATCTCCATTAAAATTGCTTGTTGTCTGTCTCTTTTCCCTCATGACTTTTCAAAATTTTCACCCAAGAAAATTGCAAAAGACCTGTAGGTGTTGGATTCCCTGAGCCCCATAATGTTGGCAATTGCAAAATAAATCAATCTGAGACAAGTAAAATAAAAAGATTAAGTGAAGTCAGCAAGTTTTATGTGTTCTTCTTTGGATCAAATGGTCTATATTCTTGCTTTATCATGCACATCTAGTTCTTATCTAATATTCCTAACATAGACACAGACTTGCAAAGGCTTTGTAGTCCTTCATATAAAAATTATTTCCCAAACACACATTAAAGAATGTGAGAGAAAAACTGGTTTATTAAAGCACTAGATATATAATAAAGAAGGCCAAGTTAGTTAATATTTTTCCCCTATTGCCTTCTTTGTACTCTGAGACCTAATTTATTTATTTAAAAAGCCTTACCTTCCACTTTTGAACCAATAATATGTATTGGTTCCAAGACAGAAGAATGGTAAGGGCCAGCCAATGAAGTTTAAGTGACTTGCCCAGGACCAAACAGCAAGGAAGTGTCTGAGGCCAGATCTGAACCCAGAACCTCCCATCTCTATACCTGTCTCTCAATCCACTGAACAACCCAGATGCCCCCTGAGACCTAATTTATTAGAGAGTTCAGTTTCCTAGGAATAGAAAACTTAAACTAAATATATTATCTTTATTCCCTCTATGCAAATTTCCTTAAAATAAATGAATATTTTCTTCCATGTTGGCTAACATAAGAAAAGGCAGTTCCCCCTTTGGGTGTGTGTGTGTGTGTGTGTGTGTGTGTGTGTGTGTGTGTTATTGCTATAGGAATATGAAACCCATTCTACAGTGCGTACTCCAGCTGACTTTTGGTCCACAGAAATGGGAACCTTGAAATAAAGGGAACCTGGGCTTGATAGACTTTGAAGGGGATTCCTTTGCTCCAGAGTGTCAACATCAAAGCTGTTCTGGTTGTCATCTCAGATAGCCTAAGGTTAACCAAAGTTCTCCCATAAGTATTTTATAGTATAGAATACCTAAAATATTCAAAGAATTTTTCAAAGGGAGAATAAGTAAGTTTAAGATTGGAAAATGTCATTATTGTTAGGAAACCCATGTTCACCTCTCTGATAAAGGGGGAAAAAAGGGAAAATATATTCTGATGTATCTAACCCCTTCCTGATCTGTTCCAACTGGTTATGACAGGTACCAAGCCTTCTGTTTCCAGCTAGAAATAAGCTTTTATGTTTTAGCAAATCTACTCTCCTACTATTTCTGGATCGATATGGTAAACACATGCAAGAGCATATTATGAAACATCTCATTTCATTTATTATTGACCACATGATCTACTGTTTCTGAGGACATTTGGTTTGTTCTTAAAGAAATCAGCAGATTATGAAAGATAAGGAAACTTAGAACTTTTCTCCATTCTAACATTACTAAAGTTGCTTGTTTTTATTCCATTTCATTCTCAGAATGATCAATTCATTAACAATAACCACTTATACCACAGTTTCACTGAAAGCCTTCCTTATTCATCTTTTTCTATGACCTTAATATCTAAGATAAAAGAAGAGAGAATAAAGATATTATTTGCAGATAATTAAAATTACATTTATTTTTTAAATATGCATTTCCTAAATGTCTTGAACAGTAATTCATTATTAACCTAGTAAGGGAGAATCTTGAGGTCAGTTTACTCTTATGGGACTTGAAAAAACCTTTTCTTGTTTATCATAGAGTTTTATAGTCATTTATGAAGATGTACCCAGGATCCTATAGTGAAATACTACTCCTTATGTCAAGAAAACACACCTAGCTATTGCTTCTCTTGGTAATTCATCAAAACTTTATTTTTCATCTAGTAAATCACACACACACACACACACACACACACACACACACACCCCACACACACCCCTACATACACACACTCATCTTTATCAGTGTCTGTCCATGTATATTAATGGTAATGTGTGCTATGCATATCTATAGAAGTGCATGAGGACTCTAGATTACTGGTGCCCAAACTTTGATCATATGGTAAGAAAGAATTCTGTGGCTAACCTGGCTACATTGAAAACAACATTTTCTTTTGCCTTATGTCTACATATTATTGACCTTGGTATTCACGCTCCCCCCACCCCATCTCTCTTTGGCCTTACCCAAATCTCTAGCCTCTTTCTTAGCATTTGGAAATCGAAAGGATGAACAGTATCGATTGATATTATACTCCATCAGCACCAAAATAATTCTAAAATGCTTACATAACATTACAGCCTATATCTTTTCTCAGCATGACTGAAATGATTATTATCCCTAAGAAGAGGCTTTTGGATCATATTGGTTGACAAATGTTAATGATTGAATATTTTCTAGTTTTTTAGGTTCAGTTATTTTCTACCCTTTAACCAGCAGGAGAATTTCTAGGCACAATTTCTAATGATTGGGGATTGCACCTCTGCCCCAGAGAAGTTTTTTCTACTAATTATAATCTCTCAGTCTTTCTTTTTTCATCCTGGGACAGGTGACTAGCAAAATTAAGTAAGGAAAAGAAATTGTTTTTCTATTTCTGAATCTATTAGTAGACATTTAGGAGGAAGAACAGCAGTGGGCTTAACTAATTCGCAACAGTTTTTTTTGTCTCTCTCAGGGCTTTGTCTGCCTTTTATAAGTGAAATCATTAAATTTCTATTTTTTGTTATTATCTATTAATTTCTCTCAATCCTTTTTGTCCTTAAGGAGTTTGTCATAATGTCATAAAGCTGACTTTCTTATATTTTATTTCTCTTGTCAATAACTAAAATAACAAACTCAACAAGGGAAATCTGACCCTGACTTTCCTTCAGTGGCCATAGAATGTGAACCATAGTCCTTTAGGTCAAAATGTTCATGGAGAAATCAAGATGTGAAAAGAGCCTTGGATGACTAATCTTTAGTACTGTCATGATTTCATGAGGGATTGGATATTGAATAAGAAATTACAATTGAAGAAAAAGTGCTAAATTTTGAAACAGAGAACTTGAGTTCAATACCATGGCTATGCTTCCCTCTATATATGTGATCTCAGGCAGGGACCTTAATTTCTACTGATTTTATTATTATTTGTTAAAGGAAGAGTTTGGACTAAATGGAAAGTGTCACATTTGAAGCATGTGTCCCACAACTCTCTGGAGTACTGCAGGAATCAGATTAAAATGTAAGTGGAAAATATTTTACCAAAAAATTAAAATTCAACAGAGCAAAGATAATATTAACAACATTTTCTAAGTTAGCATGTGCCTAAAAGGGATCTTAACTATAGTTTATTTGAGTTTGAAACCAATGGTCTAGTTAACATCTGAAGTGCTTTCTAATTCCAAATCTAGATGATTCTTTGATCAGCTCAGCTATAAAATCATTAAAAATAAGATTCTATTTCTGAGAAAAAGAGCAAGATCTATGGGTTAGGTGGGAATGAGGTGAGGGAAAGCATTGGAGGTTATGAACTTAATTGAATAACCATGCTCATAAGACTTGGAACTGAAAGGGACCATGAAGATCAACTAGTCTAATATTTTAGTTTTGTAGATATTGCAATAGAGGTTCAGAACACTGAAAGGCTTTAGCAACTATTGCTAACATTGAAAGAAGACATGCCTCGAAGTGAGCTGAAGCAGGTCAAGGAAGACATTTCTTAATCTAAAATAAGAAACATGAGTATTGGAGCAGGAGGACTTCTCATATTAAGTTGCAAGTCAACCTCCCAATCAATGACAATCTTTGCAAAAAAGAAAATCTAGATTCGTGTTTGAAAATCACATACAGGTTCCTGGCTCAAAAATTTCTAAAGCAAAATCAATCAAACATTTATTATGTTATTTCTATATGCCAGACACTGTGGATCCAAAAGCATAAGACAAATAAATCTTGTCTTCAAGGAGCTTATCTTTGTTTGGGGGAAACCAGTACATATAAAAAATCAATGAAAAGTAATTTTGGTAGGAAATAGCATCTGAAAGGATCATGAAAAGCATTGTGAACATGCTTCCTAAGATCAATTGTGAAATTAAAGGATTCTAAGAGACAGATCTGAGCACAGAGTCCATTCCAGGCATGAGGGACAACCCTTTCAAAGGCACAAGGTTTAATGCTATATAGTGAGAACAACAAAAACACCTGGGTTAGAAAGCAGACTGCAGGAAGTGGAGTAGTATATAATAATACTGGAAAGGTTGGGGTCAGGTTTAGGACTTTTTTATCTTACAGGAAATAGTAGGTTCTTTATTAGGGTAATGGCATAGACAGACATCTTTTAGGAGTTTCATTTGGAGAAATTATAACTTAAATCAAATTCTAATTTATGTAATGATGCATCCCTCAATGCAGTCTCTAAATTGGCAATTATATGCCAATATAAAAGTTTATCTGTCTATAAGATGGATAGATCCCTCACTTAATAAGAATTTATTTGGTTTATAATTCTATGCTACCACAAAAGTTGTGTTGCAATGAATAGCTTGATATGTATGTAAACTTTTTTTAATATATGACTTTTTTTTCTTTGCATTGTTTCAGGCTCATAACCCTCATTTCTGAAAAAAAATAGGAGTTTTCTTTTGATATTTTTTCTTTAGGTCCAAACATATTCATTATAAGTTCACAATATTATATTTCTATTATTTCATTGTTGTTGTTTCCATTTGCATTAATGTAATCATGGATTTTTGTCAAGATGGCAACTAAGTAGCAGTGAAAACTGAAACCACTCTGATATCCTTCCAAACTAATCTTAAAGAAGTGCCTCGAAATGACAGGAGTCAAAAATTAACAGGAAAATGGAATAAGGAGGATCTCCCTCTAAACACAGTGCAGAGCAAGGGGGAACCAGAAGCAAAACTTTATACAGAGAAATTCTGGCCATTTCTCCCCCAACATACACATACACACACACACACACACACACACACACACACACACACACACACACACACACACACACTGTGCTAGGTTCTGCTACTGGGCATAGCCTAAATTCAGGATCCTGAGGAGTAGGCTACACGAACAAAAAAGCACCTTTGGCCCACCCCTTGAAATCCTAGGTCCTAGAACCACCCTGCAATGATGCCTAGAAGTCCATAGCAATGGGCCCTTTTAAGTGTATGCTGCTGTGGTAAAGAAATCAGTACCAGGAAAAAATAGCTCACTGTGCCAAACCCTGAAAACCAGTAGCACAAGAAAAAAAAGCAGAAAGCAGCTTCCAGAATTCTCTTTCTATAGACAAAAAAAGGCTGGGCAAATTAACAAACATCAAAAGAAACACTTAATGGGGGCAGCTGGGTAGCTCAGTGGATTGAGAGTCAGGCCTAGAGACTGGAGGTCCTAGGTTCAAATCCGGCCTCAGACACTTCCCAGCTGTGTGACCCTGGGCAAGTCACTTGACCCCCATTGCCCACCCTTACCACTCTTCCACCAAGGAGCCAATACACAAAAGTTAAGGGTTTAAAACAAACAAACAAAAAAAAACTTAAAAAAAAAGAAACACTTAATGCTAAAAGCTTTCTATGAAGACAAAGATCAAAGCAAAGAACCAACAGGGAATGGTGTGATCCAAGCAACCACATTCAAAACTTCAAAAAAAATTGGAATTGGTCTCAAACACTGGAAGAACTCAAAAGGGAATTTAAAAATCAAATAAGACAGGTCAAAAAATGGGAAGGGAAATGAGAAAAAATAAATGAAAGGAATGCAAAAAAGAAAATAACAGCTTAAAAAGCAAAATTGTTCAACTGGAAAAAGAGGCACAAAAATCCAATGGAGAAAAGAATGTTTTGAAAATTATAATGGACCAAATAGAAAAGGGGGATCAAAATGTCAAGGAAGAAATTAAGTTTTCAAAAATTAGAATTGGGACAAAAGAAACTAATACTTCATGAGACATCAAGAAATAATTTTAAAAATCATATGAATGAAGAAATAGAAGAAAATATGAAATATCTCATTGAAAAAACAACTTGCCTGGGAAAAAATTCAGGAGAATTTAGGAATTATTAGACTACCTGAAAGTCATGACCAAAAAATAAAAAACCTAGACATCATATTACAAGATATTATCCAATAAAACTTCCCTAATATTCTTGAACAAGAAGGTAAAATAGAAATTGAAAAGCTTCACTGATCACCTTCTGCAATAAATCCCCTAAATCACAAGTTCTAGTAATGTTACCATCAAGTTTAAGAGCTCCTAAGCCAAAGAGAAAATATTGCAAACAGCCAAAGAGAAACAATTCAGACATCTTGTAGCTCTAGTCAGGATATGACAGCTTTTACATTGAAGAACCAGAAGGCTTAGAATATGATATTCCAGAAGGCAAGGGAAGTGGGTTTACAGCAAAGAATCAACTACCCATCAAGACTGACAATATAATTTCAGGGGAAATTATGGTCATTAAATAAAATAGAAAATTACCAAGTATTCTTGAAGAAAAGACCAGACCTAAACAGAAAATTGATGTCCAAATACAAAAGTCATGAGATATGTAAATAGGCAAATAAGAGGGAAAAAAGAGCTTCAATAAGGTCAAATTATTTATATTCCTATATGGAAAGATGAAATCTTTAACTTGTAAAAATTGTCATCACTATGATAGTAGCTGGAAGAAGTATACATAGACAGAAAATATGGGAGTAAGCTATTTAGGATGATATGTAAAAAAAAAAGGTGAGGAATATAGTCATTGAACAAATTGTTTTCTAGTTCTTCTTACTTCACTTTATATCAGTTCATATAAATCTTCCCATGCTTCTCTTCATGCATCATATTTAATCTTTTTTACGTCACAGTGACATTCAATTACTTTATGTACAGTAGATTTAGATATTCCACAATCTGCATTTTTCTAGTTTTTTCCTGCCACCAAGAGTACAACTATATATATATATATATATATATAGTTTTATATGGGGCCTAGCTTTTGTTCATTGATCTTTTTAAGCATATATTTAGCAGCACAATTGATAGATCAAAGGGTATAGAAATTTCAGCCACTTTCTAAATATAATTCCAAACTGTATTGCAGAATGGTTGAACCAGTTTACAGCTTCATGAATAGTGCAATGTACAATGCAACTATGAATATCAAGTCTTTGGGAAGGCATAGGAAGATATATAGGAACTAATTCAAAGTGAATGAAGCAGAACCATGAAAGTAATATACATACAAATGTGTGTGTATAATGACTACAGTAATATACATTAAAATAACAAAAATGCTCTGATCACTATGTGATTATAAAAAGTTAGCTTGTACCAAAAAAGAGATGAGAAAATGTATTTCTCTCTCTTCTATTCAGAGATGGGGTTCTATGGTTATTCAACAGTGTATTGATTGTCAATATTGTTTGATGTGCTGGTTGGCACTGTGGAATTTTTATTCTTTTAAAAATATTTTATAATATATGTTTAAGACAAGGGTGGCTTCATAAGGGAGATGATATTTATCAGGAAATGAAGGCAAAAATATTTATTAGAAAAAAACAAAAAGACTTGAGGGAAAATGGAGCTAGCTAAAGGTTCCCTTTGAATAAAGATTTCTGGGTATGTACTCTTATCATATATTAAATGACATGAAAGGACAGCAAGGTGCTTCAGTTGAAAGAGAGCCAGATCTGGAGACAGGAGGTCCTGGGTTCAAAACTTGCCTCAGACACTTTCTAGCTGTGTGGCCCTGGACCAGTCACTTGACATCAATTTCTTATTCTTATTGCTCTTCTACCTTGGAACCAACAGTTAGTGTTGACTTTAAGACAGAAGAAAAGGTTTTTTTTTTTAAGTGACAATAGACATAATAGTGAGAAAAGATAGAAAAGTAAGAGAGTTCTACCATCTAAAGATCTAGACAATAAGTAAATATTATCCCCAAACCAACTTTCTTTTTTACATACAGCTTCTCACTAGAAGTCCTCTTCCCTTGGGAAAATTGTAATCATTTAGCACAAAAATACTAGCTGAACAAGTAATTAGTACACAAATATTTGCCATACAAGACATTCAGTGGAATAATATGAAATATAAGATAAAGTTCCTGTCTTCCACAAGTTTACAATCTATCAGTGGAGATATGTATGCAAATGATGATAATACACATCACAATAGACTATGGAAAATCAGAGGATTTGGCAATTAAATTAATTTGGGATACCTGGGAAAGCTTCCTAAATGGGGTCAAATTCGACCTGTGCTCTAAAATATTTGGGAAGGGGGGGATGCAAGGACTCTTTAGTATACTGGAGGGAAAGTATTAGGTTTATGATCAAACATTCACATGCAGAGAGAGTGACATAAGCCAGCAGCTAGGGCAGCTCCGTGGAGCAATACAAACCCTATCCATGCAGGACTGAGTAGTTTTAACAGGCAAAAAGGCAAGTAAGTATATCTGTATCTTTTGGGGTTTATGTGACTTAATTTCTTAACCTAGGCAAATCATTCAAATTCAGACAGATACATTAATCAAAATAAATAGTTATGTTCTTATTAATGATCTCCATGGATACTTCAGCTTTTAGTCACCTTTGTAGAAGTTCTTTATATCCAACTTTGAATTTAAGGTAATTTATTTTTCATCTATCTCTCTTAGACATTGCTTTCTTAAAAAATTATAATAGATTACAAGCAGTAGCAGCAAAAGACAACATAGTGTCACAGGCAGCCACTACAGCAACCACTGTAGTGGTAACAGTAGATCAGGCCAAGATAGCTAATTAAAAATACTCAAAGCCTTCCAACCACCCTCCAAATAAGCACAGACCAAAAAAGCCTCAAAATAAATATTAGAGCAACAGAACCAACAGAAGATGAATTGAAGCATTGTTCCAGTACAGAACAATGTCAAGAGACAGCAAGGAGGATTAATCTCATTGGGGTATAAGGAGGAAGTGCTGAATAGATCTTAACAGAACTCAGAAATAATATATCATACATTGCAGGAGAAAGAGAATGAGTGGCTTGGTCCAACCTCATCAGGGTAAGAGTAGAAACCAATGACATAGAGAATGGTCCTGCCTAGTACACCCAAAATAGAGGCTAGGCTTGAACCAGCACAGGCAACAGTGGGAGAAACTCAACCCAACAAGGCATAGACCCAACAGGATTGGACAGAGCACAGCTTCAACAAATTGAACTGAACAGCTCCTTACAGCAGGCCAATCAGGCTACCTCCATAGAGTGTTCAATCTGAGATCCAGTCAGCTGAGCCAACTCCAGGTTCAGTACACACCTTGGACAGTACTCCTTCCACTCCAGAAACAGGGTCAAGCTTCAGCATATAGACAAAATCAAGAGAAAAATAACTCCAAAAATGAGCAGATAACACAGAAAAAAAATCTCAAAAAAAGAGTTGACCAAAATGTAAGCTCAGAAGAACAGCAATACAAAAATAAAAATGTGTGACACTTCAAAGGAAAATGGGAAAGGATGCCAAGTCCAAAAAAACCCCTAGAAAAGCTCTCCAAATTATAGAAAAACAAATAATAAAAAACTTGGAAGAAAAAAATTAGAAAATAAAATATAAAAAATCAATAACTTAGAATAAAAACTTACTGAACACTAAAAAAAGAAATACAATGCATCAAATGGGAAAGTATCTTCTTAAGGAAAGAAGTATAAAGCCTCAAAGAAAATAATTGGTCCACAGAAATTAGATTTGGACATATGGAAGTAAATTATTTCAAGATATAGCAGAAAACAAACAAATTGGAAAGAAAAAATTTAGAATCTCTCACTGGAAAAGCAACTAACCTGAAAAACAGATATAGGAGAGTTAACCTAAGAAAGAAAGAATGAAAGCTATGATCAAAAAAATGTACCTGGGAACAATAAATTATCAGAGAAAGCTGAACAGATGTTCTTGAAGAAGAAGAAATAGAAATCAAATGAATCTATTGGTCACCTCCTGAAAGAAACTCAGGGAGGTAGGAAGACATAAGCAAAAACATTTCTGAACAGGGACAGAATGAAAAGAGAAAAAGATAATAATGAATGGGGATAAAATAAGATGGTGAGATCAGAGACAGGAGAAAAGGACTTATACAAAGTAGTTTTCAGCAACTCTTTCTGTAGTGGCAAAGAACTGGAAACTGAGAGGGTATCTACAATATGGGGAATGACTGAACAAGCTGTGGTATTTGATTGTAATAGAAGCTATTAAGCCATAAGAAATGACAAACAGGATTAGTTCATAAAAACCTACAAAAAGTGAAGGAAGCAAAATAGAACAGTGTATACTGTAATAGAACAAAGGATCCAAGATAACCACAAGATCTTTATGTTAAAAAATGCTTTATAGAGTTAAAAAAGGAACAATTGAAATCTGATTGCAGATGAAAGCATGCCTTCCTTCACTTTATTTCATTTCTTCATGTGTTTAATTTAAATAGGTGATATGTATCCAGCCATGACATGGGAAATAGGGAAATATGTTTTGCATGAAAACATTAATATAATCTATATCAGATTAGGAAAGCATCTGAATTGCAAAATGTCAGAAAGTAACCATCAAACATTATTTCTACATGTAATTTTAAAAATTTAATTAAAAATATTGTAATATTCATTAATAAGACTTCATATGTTTGAAGACAGTGTAAGTTAGAGTAACAACCTTAACTCCTAAAACCTTTTCATGTGGGTTCTAATCTTGGTTTTTAAAAATTATCCATATTTTAGTTGCTTTTTTCTGAATTCATTCCTGTTTCTTCTTACTTACATTTAAACATTCATCCACTATGCATCTTATCATCTAACTATTATATGACTAAGATAGCATGACATAGTGGATACAGAATCAGAAAGTTGGAGTTTCAAGATTTAACTCTGGCACTTCTTGTCTCTGTTATCCTTGGTAAGTCAATCAACTTTTCAATGACTCAAGTAATTCTCTAAGACTTGTAAAAATTCTTAGTTCCTACCTGTAACTGTGCTTATTCAGAATAATAATCTAAAAGGTGTTGGTCTTTTTAGATTGTATTATACAACGGGAAATACAAATTTTGGTATATAATCATTCAGGAATTACTATTTACGTTAAAGCATAAGCTCATGAATGAATGAAATAATAAATGAGCACCTCTCCAACATTTATTTTTTCCAGACACTATGCTAATTTCTGAGGACACAAAAACAACAACAGAAAAAAGCAAGACATTTTTTGACCTTAAGGAGACTAATTGCAACATGAGAAGATAACTTGCTAACAGTACTTCAAAAATCATTTTTAAGGAGTATTGACTCCATGATTGGTTATTTAAACTATTCCATTCCTTAAAAGATGTATCTTCATTGGTTTATATGGCAAAAATTATTGATGACGAGCCTTCCAGCAATGAGCCTTCAAGTAACGGAAGGTTTATCCTCATTCAATACATAGTTTATATATTATAGATACAATAGACAGAGGCCCATTTTTTCTACATATGCTATAATGGACTTGGAGAGAGCAGACACCCAGTTTAAAATTTCACCAGCATTTTTCTAGCTGTGTTACCATGGGCAAGTCACTAAATCACCCTGAACTTTAGTCCATTCATTTAAAATAGAAGTCATAACTTTAGAGCTTGAAGGAAAACTCAGAAAACCTCTATTCTACTATTCATTTCCACATTCCAGTTTTGTGATTGACTAAACTGAAAATATCAAGACTAGAGATTTTGGAGGGGGTAGAGCCAAGGTGGTGGAGTAATACAGAGTAGCTCTGTGCCACCATAAGAATACTCTCTGAACAAGATTAAAATATAACCAAAAAATGAATATAGAAGTGAAAGAACATACAAAAAGACAGTGAAACAAGAAAAGAAAAACCCAAAAACTCAAGGCAGAACTCCAAGACAGGACAATCAAGGCTGTGCCTGATAGGATCAAGCACACTGCCTGTGATCTGATCAAGATCAGAGTTAGATCAAGAGCTTACATCTAAGCCTGAAGCAAGGCTTTAAGCTATCTGCATCTCAAGGGTCAATTGAATCAGCTGAGGAAGGGGGTTCCTCAGAGCTCTCAGCACTCAAACCATCATATTATCCCCCCAAGCCTACCTATAATTAGATGGAGAAAATATGCAAACAACAAAATCAAAGCACCTAAATATAAAGAATTTTTATGAAGACAAAGAACAAAGTACAGACATAGAAGGGGACAGTGAAAGCAACGCAAACACATGCAGAGTCCAAAGAAAAATATTGTTTGGACATAGATTCTGTAAGAACTCAAAAATGATTTTAAAAAACAATTAAGAGAGGCAGAGGAAAACTGGAAAAGACAAATTAAAGTAATGCAAGAAGAAATGGGCCAATTGAAAAAGGAGAACCAAAAACTGAGAGAGGAAAATTAGTTCTTAAAAGTCAGAATTGACCATCTAGAAACTAATGATTTCATGAGAAATCAAGGGACAATAAAGCAGAATAAAGGAATGAAAAAACAGAGCAAAATATGAAATATATCATTAAAAAAAACAAATCAACAATAAAATCAATCTAAGAAAGAGAATTTGAGAATAATTAGATTAACTGAAAGCCAAGATGAAGAAAAAACCTTGGGCATCATATTATAAGAAATTATCAATGATAGTTGCCTAGAGATCCCCAAACAAGAAAATAAAATTGAAATTGAAAGAATTCAAAGATCACCTCCAGAAAGAAATCTTTAAATGACAACTTTGAAGACTGTAATAGTTAAGTTCAAGAGCCACCAAGCCAAGGAGAAAATATCTCAAGTAGCCAGAAAGAAGCCATTCAAATATCATGGATGTGTCATTTAAAATTACTCTAAGCCCTGAGGGACATAGTCTCCCAGGGCTCCCTGCTACAACTTCCCCCAGCACCTACAACTTCATTTATGGGAGATGTTGGAAAAAGTATAAGAGAGAGGGTTTTGGTGCCTTTTGGATCTCTCCATCATAGAGGCTGGCTGATGCTCTCTACCCTGAACCTTGCAGAGCTCTTGGCTAGTAGCTCTCTCTTGCCACCTCTTTTCCCTTCTATCTACCTCCTAGTTTCCCCTAGACCTTCTCTTTTCTAATTTAAATAAGGCCTAGCTATTATAAACCCTAAGTTTCTACCTGACCCAAAGGGCTCAGGTCAATTACCCCCTGCCAGGGCTGGGGACCACTACCTTTTTTTCCCTTCCTCTACCTTCCTCTCTCCTTTATCCCATCCACCCTTCCTCCTACCTCTGTCCCCTCACCCTCACATGGAGCTACAATCAGGATCACACAGGATCTATCATCTTCTATATTAAAGGATTGTAAGGCATGGAATATGGTATTCAGGAAGGAAAAGTTTTGGGTTTACAACTGAGAGTCACCTATCCAGTGTAAAGGTTGAAATTAATGGTTGGACAATAATTTTATGAAATTATATGGTCACCAATATTTATTATATCTCAAATCAGAAATTTACTTACAAATATATACAAATAGAGAAGAAACAATAAAGAGAAATGTGAGGGAGTGAGAGAGGTTATCTGTCCTTTCAATCTAAATGTCTTACTCAGGGTCTGCTTAATCAAGGTAGAGATTAATTAACTCTCAACCAGGAATGCTGGTAGTGAGTAACAACCAGGCCTCCTCCAAGATGGAAGATAGTCTCTTAGAAAACTAAGAAAGATGTCAGCCTTTCACTCACCCAACAAAGTAGATTTGTGTTGTATCTTCTCAACAAAATAGGTTTTTGTAGTATCTTCTCAAAGATAATCTCCTCTGAGGGAGTTCAGGGCTTGTGCTTTTATGGTAAATTCTTGTCCTTGCCCCTGTTCACAGGGGATAATCATAGTTTCCAGATTTTCTAGCACTGCCCAAAGGGCATTGTCTGTGGGATTGATTTCTCACCTTCTGAAACTTAAGTTCTCATTTAAGGGTGTGAATTTTCTAAATCTCATCTTCTGGGGAGTTGAATACTCATCAAAAAGAGTTTACAAATTCATGGTTGACTGAGGTGTGAATTCTTATTTCCTGGCTAATTGATTTGAAAGGGTGGAGAGAGCTCCTCCACCTAGTGCTAAGAAGGGTGTTCAAGCTTTTGCTGATTGATTTCGAAGTAGACAAAGGAGAGTTAATCCTGTCTTCAGTCTAGTGAGGTACTAAGTAGGAGTACCTAAATTAGTGTTAACTCAAGATAGACAATAGAGTAAAGAATTCTCTTTTACACCAGCAAAACTGAGTATATTCTTTCAGGGGGAAAATGGTCATTCAATAAGATAGATTTCTAAGCAATCCTGAGGAATAATCCAGACCTAAACAAAAATGTGAAATCCAAACATAAGACACAAGAGAAACCCAAAAGGTTAAATAAGAAAGAGAAAATTTAAAGGACTCATTAAGATCAAAATATTTATATGTCTATATAGAAAGAAGATTTCTGTAATTCTCAAAAATTACTCTTAGTAATAAAGAAGATAGAAGGGATTCATTCAGAAAGATGGAGAAGTAAATTGATTATGTTGTAATGATTTATATGTAAATGTGATAATAAGGAATGATAGAAATGTATGATATATCATGTATGCATATTAATGATATGTAAGAATAAAAATCAATCAAGGGCTGAAAGAGAGGGTGGCACTGAGAGAAAAGGGAAGGGAGAGATAGAATGGGCTAAATTATATAACATAAAGAGATGTGAAAAAATCTTTATAGAAAGGGGAGGATAAGAGGGTGACTAGCAATGCTTAAACTTACTCTCATTGTAATTGTATATGAAAGTGTAAAACAAGTACATTCAGTGAGGTATAGAATTTTATCTTACCCTAATCAAAGTGGTATAGTATTCTATTTCACCCTACAGAAAACTAAAAGGGGAATAGGACATGGGAAGAAGGAATCAATTGGAGAGAGGGGAAAGTGGGGGGGGGAGGTGACAAAAAGCAAAATACTAGTGAGGAGGAACAGAGAGAAAGGGAATAGAGGAGGATTTAAAGGGGATAATATGATGGAAGGCAATACACAATAATCATAATGCTGAATGTGAATGAATGTGAAACAAAAGCAGATAGAGTGGATTAAAATTCAGAATTCTAATATATATTGTTTACAAGAAAAACATTTGAGGCACAGTGGCACACACAGATTCAAGGTAAAAATAAGGTTGGAGTAGAATACATTATGCATCTTCTAAAGTTAAAAAAAAAGCAAGAGTAGCAATCATGACACCAGACAAAGTTAAACTAGAAATTGGTATGATTAAAAGAGATAAGGAAGGAAATTACATTTTTCTAATGGGTACTATAAACAATGAAGTAATATCAATATTAAACATTTATGTACCAAATAGTATAGCACCTAGATTTCTAAAAGAAAAATTAAATGACCTCAAGAAAGAAGTAGATAGTAAGACCATACTAGTGGGGGATCTCAAACTTCCCCTTTTAGAACTAGGTTAATAGAACCAAAAAAAAATAGAAAGAACGAAAGAAAGAAAGAAAGAAGTAAGGGAAGTAAATGAAATGCTAGAAAAATTAGAGTTAATAGATATCTGGAGAAAACTGAACAGAGATAAAAAGGAATATACCTTCTCAACAGTACATGGTACATATACAAAGATGAACCATGTACTAGGGCATAGAAATATTGCAAAAAATGCAGAAAAGCAGAAATAATAAAAGCAACTTTTTGAGATCATAATGTGATAAAAATTATGCTTAACAAGTGTCCATGGAAAGGCAAATTTAAAAGTAATTGGAAATGAAATAATATAATTCTTCAAAACTGGTGATTCAAAAAAGAAATCATAGAAACAATGACAGATTTCATTAAAGTGAATGACAATGAGGAGACAACATATCAAAACTTTTGGAAGGAGAAAATTTATATCTCTGAGTGCCTATGGCAACAAAATCAAGAGGGAGGAGATCAATGAATTGGGCTTGTAACTTAAAAAATTAGAAAAAGAACAAATTAAAAATGTTCCAGATAAAAACTAAATTGGAAATCCTAAAAATTAAAAAAATTAATAAAAATGAAAGTAAAAGAACTATTGAGCTAATAAAAAAAGACTAGCATCTGATACTTTGAAAAAACAAATAAAATAATTAAAGTACTGGTTAATCTAATAAAAAAAGAAAGATAAGCAAATTAACAGTATCAAAAATGAAAAAGGTGATCCAACCTCTAATTAAGAGTAAATTAAGGTAATTATTAAGAACTATTTCTCCCAAATATATGGCAATAAATATGACAATCTAGGTTAAATGGCTGAATATTCACAAAAATATAAATGGCCTAGATTAAGAAAAGAGGAAATAGAATACTTAAATCATCACATCTCAGAAAAAAGAAATTGAACAAGACATCAAGGAATTTCCAAAGAAAAAATACTCAGGGACAAATGGATTCAGAAATGAATTCTGTCAAACATTTAAAGAACAACTAATCCCAATATTATACAAACTATTTGACAAAATAAGTAAAGAAAGAATCTTACCAAATTCTCTTTTATGACACAAATATGATATGAGTTCCAAAGCCAGGTAAACCAAAAACATAGAAAGAAAAGTACAGACCAATCTTCTTAATGAACATAGATGCAAAAATCTTAAATAAAATACTAGTAAAAAGGTGATAGCAAATTATCACAAGTATTATTCACTATGACCAGATATGATTTATGCCAGGAATGCAAGGATGGTTTAATATTAGGAAAACCATACACATAATTGATCATATCAACAAACAAGCAAACAAAAATCAATAGATGCAGATAAAGCCTTTGACAAAATACAACACCCATTCCTATTGAAAACTCTAGAAAGTATAGGAATAGAAGGGTCATTCCTAAAAATAATAAATAGTATATATTTAAAACCATCAGGGGGCAGCTGGGTAGCTCAGTGGAGTGAGAGTCAGGCCTAGAGACAGGAGGTCCTAGGTTCAAAACCTGGCCTCAGCCACTTCCCAGCTGTGTGACCTTGGGCAAGTCACTTGACCCCCATTGCCCACCCTTACCAATCTTCCACCTATGAGACAATACACAGAAGTACAAGGGTTTAAAAAACAAACAAACAAACAAACAAACAAACAAAACAAAACCATCAAAAAGTATCATCTGCAAAAGGGACAAGTTAGAAGCTTTCCCAATAAGATCAGGAGTGAAGCAAGGATGCCCATTATCACCTCTATTATTTAATATTGTACTAGAAACTCTAGCAGTAGAAATTAGAGAAGAAAAAATAAAGTGAAGGGATTAAAGTAGGCAATGAGGAAACTAAACTGTCACTCTTTGCAGATGATATGATGGTAGATTTAAAAAATCTTAGAAAATCAACTAAATGGCTAGTGGAAATAATTAACAATTTTAGCAAAGTTTCAGGGTAAGAGATAAACCCACATAAATCATCAGCATTTCCATATATTTCCAACAAAATTCAGTAGCAGGAATTAGAAAGAAAAACTCCATTTAAAATCACTCTATATAATATAAAATATTTAGCAATCCATCTCCTAAGACAAACACAGAAATTATACAAGCACAACTACAAAACACTTTACACAATTAAACCTAGATCTAAATAACTGGAAAAACATCAACTGATCATGAGTAGGATGAGCTAACATAATAAAAATGATAATCCTATGTAAATTAACCTACTTATTCAATGCCATACCTATCAAAATACCAAAAAACCTTTTTATGGAATTAGAAAAAATTACAAAAAATAAAATGAAATAAAGTTCATTTAGAAGAACAAAATTTATTATTATTATTATTATTATTTTATAGCATCTGCATAAATTTGGCCGTATTTCCATCAACAGTTTGATATAATTCTATTCCTTGATACATGTGTAAGAGAATTGAAAAAATTTAAAGACACATATTATACAGTCTATATAAAAATACAGGTTATGAAAGAAATTAAGTTTATAAAGGAAATTAATTGGAATTTTAGGTCTCAGACTTAGAGAAAGTAATTCTTTAATTAAATTCATAGCCTTTTCTTTAAGAAGCACTAACAGGAAGGAATTTCCTTCTTCAGCATAGTGAAGGAACATATATACAGCTGCAAGAACAATTCAGTTCAATTAGTGGAGAATAATCTAAATTGGAAAAGAATTAATTAAAGGGATTGAAAGATTGTTCCTGCAAGTGAAGCTCTGAGAGGTTTGTATTTAATGGTAATGATAATGATAAAGCAGCATAAAGTAATTCACTGGGAATATGGGAAATCTATGGGTTTAATGATTACTGAAATATGTAGATGAAAAACGTGTAGATGAACAAATGAGTCTTTTAAATTTTCGGTTCCCCACCTTGCTTATAAGAAAAACCTAGGGTTTAAGGTAAAACTTATAACATATTTACTTTTGTGAAGCCAGTATGCAAAGAGAGAATTGAATATTAAATTAGTTAACAAATGTATAAATGGAGATTTTGAACCTTGGACTTCATCCCCCAAAAGTCCTTTAGTATGTTAGAAAATTCCCTTTAATCTCTCCTGCACCTCCATGTTTGTGTGGTCAGGTTATTGTTTTATAACTTCTTTAGTTTCACCCTCTTCCTCTTTTGCTCTCCCGAGCAGGCTCACTTAGTTTAGCATCTTTTCACTCATTTTTTCTTATTTTTTATTAATAAAAATTTATAAAATATAATACTTAGCTTTTGCATATTAATTTCAATCTCCACAAAATCAACAAACATTTATTAAATAACTAAAATAGGCATGTGTTTTACTGTACTGTGAAGAAACAAGAAAATAATTATATAATCCCTGTCTTCAAATTATTTATATTCTATTAGTAGAAATCTGAGTAAATAGGCTCAAATTTGAGAATGCTTACTAATTGTGTGATATTGAGGAAGTTACTTAATCTCTCATCCATAAAATAGAGGGATTAGACTAGATGACATCTAAATTTCTTTCTGTCTCTAAAATCCCATGATCTTTTGATAACTTTGCAAGCAAATTAGTAAGAATAGAAGGAAAAGCAACTCTCAAAATTAAAAAGCCAAGTTATTTAATTTTTCCCTTACCATAGTAGTTTTTAACTTGATGTCCAAAGACTCTCATAGATAGAATCCAAGGTGTCAATTAAATAGGATGAGGAAAGTACACGCACACACACACACACACACAAAGACACACCTTTATTTTTTATCAAACTTTAAAAGAAATTTAGCCATTTATTCAATTAATTTACAATATTATTCTAAGATGCTGTCTATACTTTTCACCACACTACTAACAGGGTCTATTACACATACCAAAAAGTTTAATAACCCTTGCCTCGTGAATGATTCAGATGGTGTCTATATTCTCTATGTGACCTATCACCTAATCCCACATATATAGGCACTAAAAAAAGATGCAACATGGCAGTTACAGGATACTATTAAGTGTTTGGAATTGGATTAAGCTGAATCTTTGGTGCACAGCCTGATTGAAAATGCTTGGGAATGACTCCCAGATCAAACGTAATTGTGAATCTATAATTCTTTGAAATTATTTAGCAGAACAAAAAGACAAGAGGAAATACAGACTGAACTGTCCTTTTTCTCCACTTATTTCCCAGGAGTCTTTGATTCTCTCCTAAGAGCTTTTTTATGCAAATAGAGATGAATGCCTGACTTTTCTCCTTACTCAAGGTCTAAAGATTTCTTTATCCCTTCGCATTATTCATTATGTATTTTGAAATGCCTAACTAAAATGATATTGAATTGTATTCTAGACACATTCAAGTGTTCAAAATTTTATTGGAATTTTCAATCTTCTTGCTACATTTCCCCTCCATTTAAAACAGGGTAAAATAAGCAAATTTCCAATTTATACTCTTTGCCCCCAACCTTCTATCAAACTTTCATCTTCTTGCAACTGTAATTTTATTTAGTATTTTTCAAGTGATAAATTATTTCTCTATATGTATCTGTTGGTATAATGAAAATGTTTCTTCTGTTTTTGCCTACTAAAAGTGGGCCAGATAAAAATTAAGTTATGCTTAATTACTCCAAATATTTCTGCTCCTATTGCTTCTTGCTATGATTAGATCCTCTCATTCTTGTTGGCTATCTTCATCATAATTCTATTCCATGGACCCTTTGCTACTGTAGGCAATAATGACCTGCAATTACCTTTGAATATGTTTTACACTTCTAACAGTTTTGCAAATCCATTACAGAAATATTTTCTTCAGATCTTAAAATGTTTTTCAGCATTTCTTACACACAGCACTATTGTACACTAGAAATAGAAATGGATACTGATCCTATTACACTCAGGTAGCTAAAATTACAGATTTATCCCTAGAAGGGACTAAAATTCTCATTTTATAGATGAAGGTCTGGAGGTCCCAAAAGATTAGGTGATTTGTTCAATATCACATAGCTAGTAAATGACAGAGGAAACAAATGGATACTTGTCTTCCTGAGTGTTGCTCTCTTCCTAGCTGTGTGATTTTAGGCAAATTAATTGCCTCTCAGAGCCTCTATTTCCTCCTCAGTAAAAAGTTGTAAATAATACTTAAAGTATCTACCTTATAGAGTTGGTAGAAAAAATAGCTCTAGAGTCTTGAAACTATGAAATACTTATATGGAACCATGACTTCATCAATGTCCAAATCCATTTCAACAATGAAAAACCCATTTATAACCTAAAAGGAAATTCACTCAATGTTGTGAATATTTCCTTAATTTATTCCATCACCATAAGGATGCCCATTGAGCATTCTGGTAATAAGGTACCATTATTCTTTTGAGATCTTTCTTTCCAAAGGAGCCAGAAAAAGGCAGTTGGTGACAGTTACTGACAGTTGAGACCAGAGAGAATTCTAGGAAATTATCTGGAGGAGGAAGGGGAAGAGAGGATTTTGGGTGTATGATTGAGAGGAGAGAGGAGGAGGACATCCCAGCTCATATCCAGTCCTCAGGGCTTCCTGAGGATCTTTCTTTGGAAACTGAAACCCTGATTCCCTGGTCAAAGCCGTTCATTTCATCTCAACCATCAAGACTTCAATCATAGAGTGAACTAAGTTTTTGGATGCCATTTTGGGAGCGATCTCTTAGTCTCCTTCTCCCATTACCCAACCTTGCTGAGAGACCCCTTTCACTCAACACTTACAATTATAAAAAAGGATAGAAATAGAAACAGAAACAGAAACAGAAACAGAAGGAGAAGGAGCAAGGGGAGAAACTTAGGAGTGGGAACCACTAGGGTTTCCCAACTAAGTGACAGACCCCATAGAAATAGTGAAGAGGGCACCCCAAAATCCCTCTGCCCTTTACCCTTTTCCCCATTTCCTAAATTGCAAATAATGAAAGCTATTCATCAGTCATATAGCATTCCAGAGTGCCTGAGAGACAAAAAGGGGTAGGGGAACCATAGCTTGGTCTGGCTGCCTCCATTTTAAAGCTGGACCACCTGCTGTGAATTTAACTGATTGGGGGGAGGTTTGTGTGAACCCTGTCCTTATTCAGGATCAGATTGGGGTACCATATCCCTCATCTTATAGGGAAGCCTTGCCCCCAACTCCTGTGGGGTGGCATGACCATCCTGGGTGACACTCCCTTAAAGTCTCCCAGTGTATATTTGGCCCCAAGGAAGAGCTGGAAGAGAGACTCACCACATAGACTCTCTCTCTCTCTCCCTTCTATTAAATATTGGTTACAGGTTCTCTTTATTATTACAGAGGTATGGAAGGGTATCACAAAAGAATTACCTAGTGTACTGTTGTCCTGAAAAGTGGAGTATACTGCAGCATGAGATAAAGTAGTTTTACAATTAGCATGTGAATTAGATTTGTATATGAGAAACACAAAAATAATATAAAATAACTTGGGAATTTTTTCATTTATTTGCTATTATTTTGTGGAGTTTTATAAAGTTTATGAAATATTAAAAATATGCTATTGTTGAAAGAAGGACATGTGATTTAATTAATATAGGGAATACCTAAACAAGGAAACTCACTCTATGGATGTATGTCAAAAACTCCCTTACAATTTATTGATAGGCATTATAGTGTCATATAATAATATAATCATAATTGGTGATATTACAGTAAAATAAAAATTCCAGTTCATCTGACATAAAACTTAGGATAATTATATTAGGTCACCACTATTTTGGACACTTAAAATTTTCCTTTATTTGAAACTTATCCTTAGGTATACATTCTGTTCTAAAAGTCAATAAATTCTAGAAGTGTGAAGACAAAAATGGAGAAGACTATAGCTCATGAATGAGTCTTTTAATAAATTTTTTCTCTGAAAATCTACAATAAACACTTAGAGCATTTTCCTATTCTATTTTTCTTAATTTTCATATTTCCCATTGAATGACACAGCAGCCTTACCCTATAAATGATTCAGAAAATGTTTGATTCTCAACAAAGAAGCAATGAAGATCCTCAATTAGGTAAAAGAAAAAATGGATTCTAAAGTACAATGTGTCATACTGTGAATGTGAAACCCCCTACTTTTATGATTATAATAATATTAGCCTTTATGATAGTTTTTATAATACAATGATTAATTTTGAGTTAATAGTCAAATAAGACATTCAGTCATGAGCATAGGATGCCCATGTACTAGGTGCAATGGCCTCTTTCAGTCATCCTTAGCTGCCATCTTTAGGTACAGGAAGTGATTAACTCTTGACACAGTAAGAATTGTCAGGAAAAACCAGACTCTGACCCCTTATTGTAGAGGCCTCAGAAAGGTCAGTCATAAGAATAGATATTAGTTACATAGTGATGATGTCACTTTCAGTTTATTCAGCAATTGTGTTATTATTAAGACCTGCCAATATGGAAGATTTATGTTCATCCTATTTTTATTTTAACTGCATTTTCTGTCTTTAATCTGATACTGTGTCATCAGATCTCTGTGCACAAAAACGACCATCTCCTAAGGCTGGGGGTTCTTTGGTCTTAATCTTGACCAGAGTCCAGCTTTATTGTGAGACTCCCCCTCTGTCAATAAACCTATTATTGGCTTTGAGACTTTATTGCTGTTTCTGCTGATTGATAATTAATTTTCACCACAATATCGCATAATTACAGTAGGAAACTAACCAAGTTCTACACATTAATCATCTACAAAGAAAAAATAAAATTAAGGTTGTTTCAAACATGAAAAACTGGAAGGCTTACTTTCAAACTCTCAAAATCTTTTAAAGCCCTTTGGGCATAATTCCAAATAGCCTTCCAGAATGGTTGGACCAATTCACAACTCTATCAGCAGTGTATTACTACCCCAATTGTGCCACATGCCCTCCACCATTTATCACTTTCCTTTGCTGACATATTGGCCAAACTGCTAAGCATGAGATGTTACCTCAGAATTTATTTTATTTGCATCTATCTAACCAGGAGGGTACTTTCTAGTGTTTTCAATAGGAATGGGTATTGTATTTTGTCAAAGGCTGAAACTAATGAGATAATCATGTGATTTCTGTTGGTTTGTTTATTGATATGGTCAATTATGTGGATGGTTTTACTAAAATTAAACCATATCTGCATTCCTGGCATAAATCCCACCTGACTATAGTGGATAATCCTCATGATAACTTGCTTTAATCTTTTGCTAGCATTTTATTTAAGATTTTTGCATCTATGTTCATTAAGGAGAGTGGTTTTTAGTTTTCTTGCTCTGTTCTTGGTTTGTCTGGCTTTGGAATCAGTACCATATTTGTATAATAAGAGGAATTTGATAAAACTCCTTCTTTGCGTACTTTGTCAAAAAGTTTGTATAGTATTGGGATTAGTTGTTTTTTAAATGTTTTATAGAATTCACTTGTGAATCCATCTGGCCCTGGGAATTTTTTCTTAAGGAGTTCCTTGATAGCTTATTTAATTTCTTTTTCTGAGATGGAATTCTTTAAGTATTTTACTTCCAATTTTATAAATATAGGCAATTTATATCTTTGTAAATATTCACCCATTTCACCTAGATTGTCATATTTGTTGTTGTATAAATGGGAAAAATATCTCTTTAAAATTACCTTAATTCCCTCTTCTTTAGAGGTGAGGTCACCCTTTTATCTTTGATACAGTTAATTTGGTTACCTTCTGTTCTATTTTTTTATTAGATTAACCAATATTTTATCTATTTTATTTGTTTTTTTAAAGTTTTACCTCCTATTCCTATTTATTAGTTCAGTAGTTCTTTTACCTTTACTTTTTTCATTTCTCCTTTGGTTTTTAGAATTTCTAATTTAGTTTTTATCTGGGGATTTTTAATTTGTTCTCTTTCTAGTTTTTCAAATTACATGTTCAATTCATTGCTCTCTTATCTCTCAGATTTATTGATATATGCACTCAGGGATATAAATTTTCCTCTGAGTATTGCTTTGACTCTATCCCATAGATTTTGGTATGTTGTTTTCTCATTCTCATTATCTTCAGTGAAATCAGTAATTGTTTCTTTGATTTGCTCTTTGACCCACCAGTTTTGAAGAAATAGATTATTTAGTTTCCAATTAATTTTAAATTTGACTTTCCATAAGCTCTTATTAATTGTGATTTTTATTACATTATAATCTGAAACAAAATTATTTTTTTATTTCTGCTTTCCTACATTTGTTTGTAATGTATTTTTTATGCCCTAGCACATATTCTATCTTTGTATATGTGCCATGTTCTACTGAAAAAAAGGTACATTCCTTTTTATCCCTATTTATTTTTCTCCAGATATCTATTAGCTCTAATTTTTCTAACATTTCACTCACTTCCCTTACTCCTTTCTTATTAATTGTTTGGTTTGATTTATTTAGTTCTTATAGGGGAAGGTTGAGGTCCCCCACTAATTGGCTTTTACTGTCTCTTTCCTCCTTAAGTTACTTTAGTTTCTCCTTTAGAAATCTGTATGCTATACCATTTTATGCATATATATTGAGTATTGATAATTCTTCATTATTTATACTGCCTTTTATCAAGATGTGATTAACTTCCTTATCAAATCTATTTATTTTTACTTTAGCTTTGTCTGAGATCATAATTACTATTCCTTGCTTTTTGTTTCAGGTGCAGCCAAGTATATTCTGCTCTACCCTCTTACTTTTACACTTTGTATCTCTACCTGCCTCAAGTGTGTTTCTTATAGACAACATATGGTAGGATTTGGGTTTCTGATCCACTCTCTTAGTATTAACCTCTTTTTTTACTTCTAGTTTTACAAATATTTATGTATGTATGTATATATATATATATATATATATATATATATATATCTTGACATTTCATCCAGTTTGTCACTTTACCCTCTAAGTATACTTCTTCTAGCTACCCTGATGATAATAACAATTTTTAAGAGTTACCAATATCATCTTTTATTATAGGAATACAAATTATTTGAACTTATTAGATCCCTTAAAATGTTTTCCTCCCTTTTTTAATTACCTTTTGGTGATCTCTTGAGTTCTGTGTTTGGGCAATGAAATTTTTTGTTTAAGTCAGGTCTTTTCTTTATGAATGCTTGGAAGTCTTCTATTTTATTAAATGACCATATTTTCCCCTGAAAGAATATAACCAATTTTGTCGTGTAGTTGATTCTTCGTTGTAGACCTAGTTCCCTTACTTTCTGGAATATCATATTCTATGCCTTCTGGTCCTCCAGTGTGAATGCAGCCAGGTTCCGTGTTATCCTAACTATGGCTCCATGATATCTGAATGGCTTCTTTTAAGCATTTTGTAAGATATTGTCCTTGGTCTGATAGTTCTTGAATTTGGCTATAACATTTCTGAGAATTGTCAATTGGGGATTAAATACAAGAGGTGATCTTTTTAATTCTCTACTTTACCCTCTTGTTTGAGAATGTCAGGGAAGTTTCCTTGGATAATTTCCTGTAGAATGATGTCCAGATTTTTTCTTCGGTCATAATTGTCAGATAGTACAATAATCCTTAAATTGTGTCTCTTGTATCTATTTCCCAGGTCTCTTGTTTTATCAATGAAGTGTTTCATATTTTCCTCAATATTTTCATTCTTTTGATTTCGTTCTATAGATTCTTGCTGCCTTCCAAAGTCATTTGCTTCTTGTTGTTCAATTTTAATTTTTAAAGACTGAATTTCATCCCTGACTGTTTGAATCTTCTTTTCTTTTTCTTCTTTTTTTCTTTGTAGGTCATTGTTTTTATCATTTATTTTCTTTGCCTTGTTTTTTGAATTGGTCAATTCTTACTTTTAAAACACTATGTTCTTGTTTTAGTTCATGTGCCTGTTTCAGATGACCTATTTTGTTTTTAAATTCTTTCCCCTATTTTCTTCAGCCTTTCTGAATTGTTTTTGAAATTTTTTTTTTAGTTCTTTCAGAGCCTTGGTTCAATTCGCTGGAGGTTCTGAGTTTTTGCTTGCTGTTCCTTGGTCCTCTTCTATTCCATTTGTTCTTTGTTCATTACCTTAATAGAAGCTGTCAATTATAATTTCTTTTTTCTTTTTCTGTTGTTTATTCATATTTTTTCCTTCTTTCTCCCTCCTTATTGACTGTTCTTTTGCTCCTCTTTTTATTTGGTAGATCTATTAGTTTGAGCTTTTCTGCCCTGAATGGGCTTCTTCTCTGCTCTTCTGATTAACTGGATTAAGCTGATGGAGCTGACTGGTAGTATTAATGTACCCTGAGGCCAAGTCTTCCCCAGATACCAGCAGAAGCTAAAGGTGAAGGTGAAAGTGTGGGGACAAAGGTAATTAATTACTTTGGGTCCTCCTCTCTCTTCTTTACCAGCTACCTCCTTGACAGTTGCCCAGTCAGATCCCTGAATTTCCTGTGGTGATTCCAAGGTACTCTATAGCAGTTGCAGTCATCACTCTTGGATTCCAGTCAGTCCAAGTCCTACTGTGTATCTTAGCCCAGTAGGTAGAGGAGAGGTGTTGTATTTTCCCCTTGTAGCCAAGAATTCAACTTTAGCTGTTTAACTCTCAGGTTGAATCAAGTAGGAAAGACCTGTGGCTCTGTCTTGTTGCTGAGTTTGGATTTCTGTCTATTTTGTATATTTGCTTTTCTGATTGTTTGGTAGCTTTGTCAGTTTGAGTTTTTCTGTATTCTAGAGGCTTCTTCTCTGCACTATTTATAATTAAGCCAGTTGAGCTGATCCACAGAATTTAATGTGCTCTGAGATCAAAACTTCCAGTGGCAGAGACCTAAGATGGAGATGTGGTGACTAAAGGTTGTGATCAGCCTGCTCTCTTTTCTGCTTCTCTCCTCCAGTTGCCTCCTTACTGTTAAAAGGATGAAAAGATGAATCCCTGATATGATGGAATGTAGGTTTGTTTAAGGGAGCTAAACTCCCTTCCTGTCTGAGCAGAATGCTGATGCCTGCCCTCTGTCCCAGACTAGATCTTTTAGAGATAGGATGAGTAGTAGATTTTGAAAAGGATTGAAAGGGATGCCCCTTAGCAAATGTTATTTGGGCTAGTCAAGATGGATTGACTAGTTGACCTCAGAGGGAAACCCCTTTCTTCCTGACAGTGAGAATACAATGGAGTTAAAAGGGCAAGCAGAAGTCTGCACCAGAATAGAGACACTGAAGGAATTAGAATTAACTTTTAGTCAAGATTTTGCTTTTGCCTGACCTTCCCTGAATGTCTCTTTCTGACCAACCCCTGCTAAAGCAAGATCAATAATGGGCATCTCAAGATTTGACTGAACTTGAGGATACAGAGAGCTCTTCCCTCTTAAGAAACCCTTCACCCTTCAAGCCCTTTTATCATCTCAAATATTACCTGATTGTGTTAGGTTATCAACTCAAAAGGGTGGTTTAATAAACAGGTTCAAGGAAAAGATTAGGAGAGTGGGAACAGGAATGCCCTAGTCTAAAACACAGAGTGGTTTAGGGTCCCTTTTGGCTTAAGCCAAAAGCCAAAAAACCCCAGCATGAAAGTTTTCTTTGACTCCTTCTTCTACCCTATGCTGCTAACCTAATTTAGTAATGACAGATTACAAATGTCTTTAGATTTAGTTAACACAGAGTGCAGTTTCCTTCTTCAAGACTGGCTCAGTCTGTCCTCCAGGATAAATCCTCTTGGATGCTGATCAGTTCTGCCAGTCTACCCAGTGTTGTAATCACTGAGATTCAAGTTCAATTCAAAAGGATTAAGGCAAGGATGAGGTAGGGAAATCCTCTGGGAAAGGTGAGGTTTAGATTCCCCTAAGGGAAACCAAGCTGCATTAGCTCCAGGACACAAAAAATGATCTCTGCCACAATCCCTTGCTCTCCTCTCACCAACTGCCTTGGCTGTCAGTCTTGTCACCTTCCAACATTCCATTTCCATCTCTGTGCATAATCTTTCTCCTACATTATCAGATGTGGCCATGTAGTGGTGGTAGTAAAGTACTCTCTCCTGTTCAGAGCCCTCACCCTGAGATCTCACCAACCTCCAGAATCTCAGCACAATAGATGGAGCAGGGGCACTTGGACCTTCTTTCTTTCTTTTCCTTAAACCATAGAATTCAAACTTCTCTGGATACCTTTTAAGTTGAATTGAATAGGAGGGTCGCACAACTCTGTCTTGTTGTTGGATTTGGTTTTCTGCCCCCCTTGAAGTGCTTTGTTTTTGATTGGTGTGGAAGGGTTTTCATAGAGGAATCAATTTTTGCTACTTCTAAGGTGCCATTCTGACACTGCCCAATGATATCTTTTTTGATTGTGGAGCCAGAACCAATCACCATCTCAAAGAGGCTCAAAGATTAAAATGCCCAAGAATATCATTGCTAAGTTCCATAGCTTCTAATTTAAAGAGAAAATGCTGTAGTATTATTTAAAAATAGTTCAATGGAGCTATAGTCAGAATAACAAAAGTGATATCATTCAGAACATTAAAAGAACACAGGACATGGAACACAATTTTTCAGAGAGAAAAAGAAATGGCCTTACAACCAACAATAACATATACATCCAAGATGAGCATAATTATAAGAGGTAAAAATAGATTTCTAACAAACTAAAGGATTTTCAACTCTTCTGGGAAAATAAAACTCAGAAGAAAATCTGATCAACAAGAAATATACAAAGGTAATGATGAAAGATTAATCATAAGCAATTCAAAAGATCAAAGTTTTTCATCCTGGAATAGGAAAATGTAATCAATAGCACCTAGCAATGGCATCATTGTATGGGTATTTTGAATAGGTGTGTATGGATAGAAAACACCGGTTTGAAGTGAATGAATGGAATGGAAAGAGCTGAAAAGTACTGGAGTAGACCAGGAGGAGGTAGAGTAGAATGACTCTCTCATATGGAAGAGGAATGGGTTGAGGAATTGCCAAAAGAAAGGGGAAGAGAAGGTGGTAGGCTAATAATACTAGAACCCTACTATCATCAGATCTGGCATAAAGAGAGAAGAACATTAGAAAGGTAAAAATCTTCCTTTATGCACAGAGCAACAGGAGGGAAGGAGGATAGAATAAAAGAGGGACTGGGAGTCCTCTTGGGGTACTAGGAATAAGAGAAGGAAGAGTGGGTTAAGAGAAAGGAGGACAAGGGGTTAAGAAAAAGGAGTGAAAGGAGAGTTTTCTAGAAGAGAGTATATAAAGATATAGAAGGCTAAGGTCAGTGGGTAGGGGAGAAACTCTTAGGACAAGGTAGGGGAGGGATTTTTAGGGTTAAACTCACATTAAAAAGTTGGAGGGCATTGTTATTGGGATAAAGAAAGGATTTTTGGAAAGATAAGAATTAAAAGATAAAGAGGGTAAGGGGCAAAGAAAGGTCCTTTGGAAAGGTGGGTCAGTTTGGAACTAGGGGGCTATGAGCAGAGGATAAGGGAAGATTTTTGAGAAGGGATATGAAGTATAGAGATATTAGTCAAAGGATATTGGACATCTGAAGAAAGATATGGTGGCAAAAAGGAAGAGGGAAACAAACAGTGAGGAGGAGCAGAGGAGGTGGAAATGCACAGCTAGTAACTATGACATTGAGTGTAAATGTGATGAATTTCCCCATGGGAAGATAATGAAAATCAGAAAGCATAAAAAACCAGGACCTGACAAGGTGTTGTTTGCAAGAAACCCACTGAAAATGAAAAGTACACATAGAGTGAAGGTGAGAGGCTAGAGCAGCATATACTATACCTTAGCTGATTCAGATAAGGCAGGAATAGCAGTTATGATCTCTGTCAGAGCTGGAGCTAAAATGTATATAATTGGTAGGGATGAGCAGGGTAACTATATTATGATGGGGGAGTTCTATGGATAATGAAGCATTATTGATATAGAATGTGTAAGGTCAAAATGTTATAGTGTCTAGATTTTAAAAGAAAAAAATTAAATGAGATACTGAAGGCAATAAATATCAAAATAATAAGGGGAGGGAACTTTAGTTTTCTCATCTCAGAACTAAATAAATCTAACCAAAAAAAAGCAATGTTAAGGAAATGAATAAAACCTTAAGTTAAATATGATAGATAGCTGAAGAGTCTCCACACACCTGCATGAGATTAGTAGTAGATCTAAGTTCAAAAATATACATGATCCAAGCAATTTCTGGTAGTAAAACAATGGTTTAGATGGCATAACTATTCTGCAAAAGTCTTTCTTCAATACTCATTATGTCATGGAGGTAATCCTGCATTCCTTGTGGTATTAGAACAAAAGTTCCTTTGGTTATGACCAACCTGGAAAGACTTAGTTTTAGAAAGAGTATGGACTTGGCAATAGATTGTGTCTGCTGACTTAGGACCAATCTAGATAAATATGGTCCTGGTTCTGTATGTTAACTGAGAATCAGAGAGATTAAGTTGAACAAATTAAATACTGATAAAATCATGAAGAATCAGGACTAATATTACATTGCCAGAGCAGCTGTGAATTGTTATTTTAGAAAACAAGATGGAAATAAACATTAAACACTGTAAATCTGTTCCTGCTTATTGACTTAGGGATACCATGACTGGGATAAGACCCTAAGAATGTTTTAAGAAGATTAAAAGTTGTGTATATATGAAAACATTCATGGAAGCTTTTACTTGTAATCACAAATAACTGGTAACAGCAAATGCAATTATTGGAAGAAATTGGAATGTGATTGGTTGTATTATTAATTAGAAATGACAAATACTGGAAATATAAAGAAAATAATGGAACTATACGAGATAAAAAAGAAGAAAGAGTAATACATAATATTAAATTTAGCATTATTACATTATAGCCACAAATTCAAGACAAAAAAGTATCCAATTAAAACAAATCCAAAAGGGAATAACTCAAAAGAAAAAGATGTTTACATTAACATACATGTATAATTTACATAATATATAATATTTTTAACAAATTGTAAGCAAATGGAGAGTTTGTGTTTCTGCATATAATTTTTATACATTTGGTTATTTAAATTTTTGTGGTTGCTGGAACTTAAGTATATAATAAAAATATTTTAAAGAGACATTGGAGGCAGAAAAGATGAAGATTTTTGACATATAATGACATAGTGGAAAGATAGCTAGATATGGAGATAAGCCTGAATTCAAATAACACTTCACATTTTTTTGTTTACTATGGGCATACTTATGGTTTGGTAGATACAACAATGAATGAGGGCAAGTACTTATCTTCATGAAGATTCCAAGCTACAAAGGAAACAAACTTAGTTAGCTAAGAAGACTTCTTTATCAATGTTGCCTTGGGTTATGCTTCATTGCAAATAGATAATAGAACTAGTTTCAATTAGAAAAATGAATGAAAAACATTATAAAATATTTATTGTGGACAAAAAAAATTTCTAAGCACTGGGTAAAAAATTAGAAAAGCAAGAAAATCTCTGCTCTCAAGAAATTCACATACTAGAAGGGGGACAAAATATGTAGGAGGTTTCTGATGCAAGTCAAAAGGAAGCATATGGTAGTCCTTAGGGTACAATGGTAGAAGGTAAAGCTTCTTCTTTAATGTCATTTTCACAAAAAGAATTAAATCTTTTTAACTTTTGAATCATTTGAGAACTTCTTTTTTAAAATATTCAAGCAAAAATTTTTTGTTATCACACAATCCATATTTCCATGTTCATCATGTTGTTGAAAGAAGACACATCACTTACATTAGAGAAAAATTCATAGAAGAATAAAATTCAGTCATCCTGCATCATTGCATTGCAGATAATAGTTCATTTAACAGTTGATTACTGATATTACTGTGTATAACATTCTTCTGGCTCTGCTCACTTCACTTTGCCTCATTTCATATATCTCCCCAGCTTTTGTTTTTTAATTGCCTTGGTTATTATATCTTATGGCATAATAGTAGTCATTATTGTTGTTTAACCATTCCCCAAGGGATGGTCATCCCTTCAGTTTCCAATTCTTTGCCACCATGGCAAGAACTTCTATAAATACTTTTAAACAAGAAGGTCATTCTTCCTTACAGTTATATTGGAAGGTACTAAATTGTATAGTAGAGACCAGTATCAACCTGTGAATTCAAAATGTCAAATATCTCAAAAGATCAATTTTAATTATTGCTGTTTATTGTCATACTCTCCCCCTTTGATTTAGAGGATTGTCTCACTAGGGTAAGAAACCATTATAGGTTCAAACTTCTTTCTATAATCCTCTCCACATTCCTTGATCCTTCAGTTGTGTTGATAAGTAACGTGTTCTCACAAATATTCAGTCTTGTAGGAGTTCCTATATGTAGTCATCACTCCTTCCTCCTATCCAAATGTTCCTCACAGCAGAAAGGAATTAGTACCTTAAACTAACATTTTACAAATATTATTAAACCCTGAAATAGATAATTACTATAACACTATCCAAATGCAATGTATTGTTGTTTCTGTTGTTGTTATTATTGGTATATTTGTGAATTTCTTTTTCTGAAATGTTAAAATAGGTTGCAAAGGGATATTGTGAGGTAATCTGAATCTATTAAATGATCTGATACAGTCATACTTCTCTATAAATGCTACTTTAAACTAAGGAGCTTCTTTAAGAATCCATCTGAAAATAAATCAGATTTGCAAGTTCCTGGATAAACTTAGTAGCGTCCATATTTTAAGTGAATGTCTCAAGGCTAATTCTCCTATTGGCAGGAAAGAAGAGAAACTTTCCAAAGTACAAGTAGATGGCAGAATTCCATTTTTTTCCTCATCCAAAGCACATATGTAGATGTGAAGTATATTTCCACATTAATTTTAATTAAAACTCAACTAACCATCCAAATATATTTTCTTTTTTTACATGTAGCTTAGAAGAAAATAATTTTAGTTGGCGTGCTCTTTCAGAGAGATGACCATCTATTAAAACAACAAAAAAATTAACAGATTGAAGATGCAGTAGGAGAATCACACAGCCTTTGCATTAGATTTTACAAAAGATCTCGCCAAAGAAATTTTTGTCTAAGGATGTTCAAACAATTTGTTTTTTTCTTTTATTTCAGTATATAATCATTTTAATTTCTTTGCCTCTGACATCAGTGCAACATTTTTTTCTCCTCTGATGCAGATAACAATCTCATTTGATCCTTAATAAATAGTTTAATCAGTTGCTGTGGCCAAAATCAATCATCTACTAACCAATTCTTTAGTGATTAGACTCTGCAATCATTACAAAGCTAATCAATGGAAACTAGACTTAGAGTTGGACTAGGCACAAGTTCAAAGCTTTTCCAGCTTAGCTTACCTATCAGCCTTGTGCTCTACCTGTATAGCCTTATGTCTTCTCCATAATAATGAAGCACCATAAGAAGTGATTTAGTGAAGGGCATGATTATCCTAACCACCTCAACAGGATTTTTCTTCTAATAAATTTTGTCTCTTTCCTTATTAACTAGAATTTGTAGTTTTAAAATTATTTATGATGTACTTTATTCATCAGAAATACTTGCCATTCTGGCGAAGTTTCTTTTTCAGGATATATATACAACAGCTGCACATTAAGATATGTGAAAGTTCCTTAAATAAGTTTAGAAAAATCATATCATTGAAAGAGAACTTTATACATTCCAGAAACTAAATTTTGCACATTGCTACAAAGCTTTTTAATCATATGCAAATCTTATGTCACTTATCAGACTCAGGGAGTGAATAGCACCCAGGTTATTTTTTTAGGGAATACTTATAGAATTACCTCATGAAGAAATATTCAAGAATCCTAGTCAGGCAATTTTTCCACACATACATCATATACTATTTATAAAATTGTTAAATTGAAGAGTGCATCTACATCCTAGTTTTTGCTATTGGTTTCCTGTAAAAAAATGGAAAAAGCACAACATTTCAGCTCTCCATAGAACTTAACTTCCTAGTTATTGCTACCCTTTCCCTACTTTTTTTTTTAACACTTACCTTCCATCTTGGAGTCATTACTGTTTATTGGCTCCAAGGCAGAAGAGCAGTAAGGGTAGGCAATGGGGATCAAGTGACTTGCCCAGGGTCACACAGCTGGGAAGTGTCTGAGGCTAGATTTGAACCTAGCACCTCCCATCTCTAGGCCTGGCTCTCAATCCACTGAGCTACCCAGCTGCCCCCTACCTACCTTTTCTAAATGAATTCTACTGCAGTTACTTATTCTACTTAATTCAAATGGCTCTTCTACATGTTTAAATAAATATTTCTATTGCATGAAACTTCTGGGCGTTTTTACCCCCAAACCTCTTCTGACTTAACCAAAGAGCTTCATACCTAGAGTAAAACAACATATGAATAATAAACAATACCTCCAGCCCCCATTAAGCATAATATCTCTGTAGTGGACATTCAACAAAAAGTAGACATTTCTAAGAAACTATTTAGAAAAAACTCTGAGTGAAATAGGCTTTTGTTCCAAGAAATTAAAAAAGTTCATATTATGTGTCTAGGAAGTACTTGTTGCTGATAGTGTTAATAGTGGCTTTGTATGTACACAGATCACCTAACCCAGAGGTTTTTGTGCATCTTAGAGAAGATATTGTACTATTTCCCTACTACTTGGATGGGAGTAGCATCTTTCCTTTGGCAGTGTGGCTGGAATAGGCTGCATCTTCAAACTTGGGCAGCCTCTTTATTTTCAACTGTTTAGAGATTGTAAGAGTCATATTTATTTATAGAGCAGGCATTATGAACTGAGTGGATGGGAGGAAGAACTACCTTCCCCTCCTGCCCCTTTTTCTTTGTGAGCAAAATGGGCTTGGGATTGTGCAATCACCATTAAATACAAAAACTTGAGCCATGATAATTTGTTGTCACTAGTCCAGCCTCAATGTGTAGACAGCCAAATCTTCAAGGAAACCCTGAGAAACCAAAATGACCATAAGTCAAGACCAATTTGGGTTTTTTAGACTTAGAATTTGATGGGACTTTGCTACATAGAAACTGAGCTAAGATGTGAATCCTCTCCCTTTCCCCAGAATATAAAGTGGTGGTTGGGGCATTATTTCCTCTAACTCCATGATGGTGAGCATATGTTATGTGTGCCAATGATGGCAAGCAGAGACCTCTCTGTAGGCATGCATATCATTACCCACCAGAGTTAGTTACTAGAAAGGCAAAGGACTCTGACAGAGCTGCTCCCTCCTACCTCTGTCCATATTAGTGTAATTTAGTGCCCAAGGCATATATAAAACAAAAGCATTTTGAACAAAACAAATGTATTTAACAAAAAAATTAATTTAACTCCCCAAAGTTCAATTTTGCATAATAAAAGGTCAGCTCAGGATCTCTCTGAGCAGCACGTGGTCTCCATAGGCATCTCCATGGCATGTTCTGCAAGGAGTTCACCCTTTGGTTTCTGGGAGGCAGAAAATTTCTTACCCTTAAAATAAATTTTTAAAAAAACTTAATCTTTTCATTACAAAATAGAAACACATTCCCCTCCCCACAAGGAGGATATAAAGAAACATTGAAATCACACAGGTATACTTGGCTAAGGTATGAGGCATATGAATCATTGCCAATTAAAATTATCAAAAAATATCACAAAAATTGCAAATTTTATATGAAAAAAATCCTAAATAAGGAAAAACAATATTACAGCACATTCTTAAATCAAAGCAATTCATGTCCAACATCATGCACTTACCCACCTAGCAGCCAGGACCACAGTCAACAGCCATAGCATGAAAGGTGGAAAAAAAGGACTAGATTTTTTTTTTATTCCTTGATCTGTTCTTTTGTCCTCTCAGGGATAGGGGAGCCAGAATAGCAAATTGTTAGGTACTTGATAGAAAGTATTTCACAAGGAGTGTAGTTCAAAGAGTCCTGCATCTTAACATATGTCAAGTGCCTCAACCTAGAGTCTCATACAAAGTTCCTTTCATATTGACATAGAATTTCATCAATCCTACCTGGATTGGTTTCTTTTTGACCTTTGTGTTCTTTTGGCACTGTTCAGGTTAAGTCTGTACCTTTTTGGCACTGTGTAGATGAAGTCTGTGCTCCTTTTTGATCCCATTTCCTAAATCAGACAAATTCATGAAGCAAAATCCCATAATTGTTAGTTAATGGCATTCAATAGTCTAAGGCTTTTGGGCAGGCAGTTACATTTAGGACATACTAGTGCAAAAATAAAAAAAATGTTTAAGTATTGATGACATGCTTCGGAAAACTCAAATTGCACATGTAATCATAAAAAAAATCAAAAATGTATCTCTTATAATCAGTGACAATCAAAAATATATATGTTACAAATAGTGTCACTTAAAGGAGAAGTAGAATATAAGGATTTCTTACCTAACAATTGAGATCCATTCTCCTTCTTAACTTAGCCATGATCCACAGTATGAGTGCAAATGATTTTCACAAAATAAAGTAATAGGTTTATGGGTAAGACACGTTCAAAGAAAATTCCAAAATTCCAAAATACACAAGTACATCAAGTTATTAATATAAGTTATCTGTCCAATTAGTTTATGGATTTTTTGAATTTAAACATTTATTAATAATCATTTTTAACATGGTTACATGATTCATGCTCCTCCTTTCCCCTTCGCCCCCTGCTCTCCCCCCACCCATGGCCAATGCACATTTCCACTGGTTTTGTCATGTGTCCTTGATCAAGACCTATTTCCAAATTGTTGGTGGTTGCATTGGTGTGGTAGTTTCAAGTCCACATCCTCAATCATGTCCACCCCGACCCATGCATTCAAGCAGTTGCTTTTCTTATATGTTTCCTCTCCTGCAGTCCTTCCTCTGAATGTGGGCAGCGTTCTTTACCATAAATCCCTCAGAATTGTCCTGGGTCATTGCATTGCTGCTGGTACAAAGGTCCATTACATTCAATTTTACCACAGTATATCAGTCTCTGTGTACAATGTTCTTCTGGCTCTGCTCCTTTCGCTCTGCATCTCTTCCTGGAGGTCTCTCCAGTTCGCCTGGAACTCCTCCAGTTTATTATTCCTTTTAGCACAATAGTATTCCATAACCCGCATATACCACAGTTTGTTCAGCCATTCCCCAATCGAAGGACATACCCTCCTTTTCCAGTTTGTTGACACCACAAAAAGCGCAGCTATGAATATTTTCGTACAAGTCTGTTTATCTATGATCTCTTTGGGGTACAAACCCAGCAATGGTATG
>NC_058130.1:117006712-117101827 GCF_016433145.1 Gracilinanus agilis | reverse complement strand
TCTCTCTCTCTCTCTCTCTCTCTGTCTCTCTCTCTCTGTCTCTCTCTTTCTGTCTCTCTCTCTCTGTCTCTCTCTTTCTCTCTATCACTTTTTCTCTTTCTCTGTCTCTTTCTCTCTCTCTTTACTTCTCTCTCTCTTTATCTCTTTCTCTTTATCTCTCTCTCTGTCACTCTCTCTTCATATACCCAAAACTGTTGATGTCCCACAAAACTATTTTGATTAATTATTTGATCAATTCCCACGCAATCAATTATTGTCACCATGTGAATGATTTAGATCAGTGAGGGGCAAACTTTTTTAAAGAGGAGGCCAAAGGAAAGGAAATGCTCATCTGTCAGTCTGTTTCTAAGGCAACTCTTTTGAAGTTTCATTGTATTGTATCCTACTCATTGTATTTGTCAGATTAAGAATAATGTCCCACAGCTGGACAGAGCATTTCAGGGGGCCACATCTGGCCTGTGAGTTGTAGTTTGCCCATCACTGCTTTAGAGAGATTTTTTTAGCCTTTAATTTCTTTCCGGACTCCTAGCCTTTTATCTACAACTTCCTAGTAGAACTCTCAAAGAAGATCTCTCATATATATCTCAAAAACATGTCAAAAAATGAATTTATTTTCTCCCTCTCCAGACTTTCAATCTAGGTGTTATCCTCGAAACAGTCCCCTAAAACTAAAAAACTGGAAAAACATCAATTGTTCATGGGTAGGATGAGCTAATATAATAAAAGTGACAATCCTACCTAAATTACTTTACTTATTCAGTGATATACCTATCAAAGTACCAAAACACTTTTTTAAAGAATTAAAAAAATATATTACAAAGTTCATCTGGGAGAACAAAAGATTTAAAATATCAAGGGGACTAATGGAAAAAAATATGAAGGAGGAAGGCCTAGCATTACCAGATCTCATACTATACTATAAAGCAGTGATCATAAAAACTATATGGTACTAGCTCAGAGATAGAAAGGTGGATAAATGGAATAGTCTTGGAGTACATGACAGTAGCAAGATAGTGTTCAATAAACCCAAAGAACCCAGCTTTTTGGACAAGAACCTACTATTTCACAAAAACTACTGGGAGAATTGGAAAACGTTATGGGGAAAAATTAGGTTAGGATCAACATCTCATACCCTATACCAAAATTAATTCAGAATGGGTAAATGACTTAAATATAAAGAGAGAAATCATAAACAAATTAGGTGAACATAGAATAGTATGCCTGTCAGATCTATGGGAAAAGAATGAATTTAAGACCAAGAAGGAGACAGAGAACACTATAAAATGTAAAATGAATAATTTTAATTATATTAAATTAAATTTTTTTCTGTACCAACAAAATCAATGTAACCAAAATTAGAAGGGAAGCAACAAACTGGAAAAATGTTCATAACAAAAACCTCTGACAAAGGTCTCATTTCTCAAATGTATAAGGAGCCAAGTCAATTGTTCAAAAAATCAAGCCATTCCCCAATTGACAATTGGTCAAGACACATGAATAGGCAGTTTTCAGATAAAGAAATTAAAACTATCAATAAACACATGAAAAAGAGAAATGCAAATCAAAACAATGCTGAGTTACCACCTCACACCTAGCAGATTGGCCAATATGACAGTAAAGGGGAATAATAAATGTTGGAGGAGTTGTGGTAAAACTGGGACACTAATACATTGTTGTTGGAGTTGTGAATTAATCCAGCCCTTCTGGAAGGCAATATAGAATTATGCACAAAGGGCTTTAAAAGAATGCATAGCCATACCCAGCAATACCACTACCAGGTTTGTACCCAAAAAAGATAATAAGGAAAAATACCTGTACAAAAATATTCATAGCCACATTCTTTGTGGTAGTAAGAAACTGGAAAATGAAGAGTTGTCCCTCGATTACAGAATGGCTGAACAAATTGTGACATATGATGGTGATGGAATACTATTGTGATGTAAGAATTGATGACCTGGAGGACTTCTGTATGAACTGGGATAATTCAATGAACTGATGCAGAGTGAAATGAGCAGAATCAGAAGAACATTGTTCACAGAAAGTAAAACATCATGGAAAATCCAATATGATGGACTTTGCTTCTAGTAGCAATGCAAGAAGCCAGAATACTCCTGAAGGACTCATGGAAAAGAATGCTATCCACATTGAAAGAAAGAACTATGGGAGTAGAAATGCAAAAGCACAATATATGACATCACTTATCACATGTGTATATGGGTATGTGATTTGGGGTTTAGGCTTAAAATATCACTCTATAGCAAAATTGAATAATATGGAAATAGGTATCAAGTGATAACATTTGTACAACCCAGTGGAATTGAATGTTGACTCTGGGAGGGGGGAGGAAAAAGGGGATGGAAAGAAAATGAATCATGGAAACGTGGAAAAATATGTAAAAATAAAAAATAAAAAATAAAAATAAAATAAAAAAGCAAGCAACCCAGTCAACTCTAATCATTTGTATTAATTCCAAACAAATCTTTAAAAAAATCTGCCTATTAAGGACAAAAACAATGAGTACAATATATTCTTTCATAGACTAACCCTTCAAATATTTTATGGATTATGGACACCACCACTGTACCCATTTTCTATTCTCTAGTCCCATGTTTGCAAACCTATTGCATGTGTGCTGGAGCTTGTGGGAAGGGGCTACTTCCTTACTCCTCACCTTGCATTCCTGAGGACATTTCTCACATCACCTGCTCCTCTTCCCAGGAGCTCAATGGGAGTGTTTCTCCCTCCTCTCTCTAGGGTAAGGCAGGAGAGCTCACATGAAAGTGAGGGTTCTGGTTTGGGCACTCAGTCTGTAAAAGGTTTGCCATCACTGCTGTAGACTAAATATCCCTAGCTATTTTAAAAGTTTCTTAAATATGTAGACTTTAGGTCCTTCACTATCCAAATGGTCCTGCTCTGAAAGATTTCTCGTTCATTTATACTACTTCTACAACGGGGTTACCAGAAATTAACAGCTCTTCAGATGTGATATGACTTGGGCAGAGTAAAATGGTACTAGAGATACTGGAAGTCCTTAAGTCCTGGAAACTATATTTCTCAAAGGATCCTAAGATCCTATTACCTTTCATAGCTTCAGTATAAGAATGTTGACTCATGCTGAACATATAGTCCAAATATTTTACAGAAAATATTTTTTCATATGAATTGCTAAATAACCATACCATCTTGAAATTTTCAAGTTGATTTGTTAAAGCCTTGTAATATTTCATAATTTTATTTACTAAATGTCAACTCTTTAGATTTGGATTACTATTATAAACTATTAAGATGGCTAATGTCCGAGAGTTTAAAATCTGAGATCTTTAAGGGTAGATAAGAGCTTTTAAGAGAAAAAAAACTGAAGTTTGAAAGAGGAATAGCTTTGCAAGAAAAGAGCAGGAACATTATGAGTTCAGCTTTTCATTTTAATGTTGAATTTGAAGTACTACTAGAATATCCAGGAAGCAAATGTAGTTTGAAAGTTCTAGGAATAGTCTGGGGTTGAATGTATACTTTTGAAGGTTATCTGAGCATAATTGATTATGGGAGCTCTGTGGGAATGGATATGATTGCCAAGGGAGAAACAAGAAATGCCAGAGAAGCATGCCAAAATTGGAGTTTTAGCTCTATTTTAATTCATACCTTTACAAGTGCATATCAGAAAAAAAAAGCACAGAAAAGCACAGAAAAAAAATTTTGAAGACAGAAATTTATTAGTGAGGACTAAAATGCCTAAACTTAGTTGTTTCAAATTAGTATGGATTTTTGCTACATCTCTATACCACCAGCAGAGTTGGTGTGGAATTAAACACTATAGTTAATCAAAAATTATTTTGACATGACACACTGAGTGACAAGATTGACCAACTTGCTCTACTGAACTGATTGAATTGACAATTGTGATGTCGTGAAGTATGACAAACTTAAATTTGTACTGCTCTAGTTTTGTTTTTTATTACTTTTTAGACATATTATTGGAGAAAGGTGTAAAGAAACACATATGTGATAGGGTAAAGAAGAATATATAGCAGACAAATCTAGATATAGGCCTAGAAGTGTCGATCAGTCAAGATTATCATATTCAAACTGACAACAGAAACTCAAATTTCTATTGTGTATTATAGTTATCAAAAATATTGTCATATTTTATCTTATTAATACTCCCAACAGGCCTAAAGTCAAATAATATAGATATCATCACCAATTTACTGAGAGGGAAACTGAGGCAGAGTGTGGTTAAATCATTAAATTATTAATATCCTGGATATTCTAGTAATTTTTTTTTTGTAATTTTGTAATTTTCTCTAACTCTTGCTTGGTTTTAAAATCTTTCCTTTCCCAGAGATCTGACAAGTATACTATTCTGTGTTCACTTAACCTATTTATAGTTTCCCTCTTTATATTCAAGTCGTTCACCCATTCTGAATTTATCTTGGTGTAGGGTGTGAGATGTTGATCTAAACCTAATCTCTCCCATATTGTTTTCCAAATTTCCTAGCAGGTTTTGTCAAATAGTGGATTCATGTCCCAAAAGTTAGGCTCTTTGGGTTTATCATACACTGTCTTGCTGATGTCATTTACCCCAAGTCTATTCCATTGATCCTCCTCTCTGTCTCTTAGCCAGTACCATATTGTTTTGATGACTGCTGCTTTATACTATAGTTTAATATCTGGTACTGCTAGGCCCCATTCCTTCACATTTTTTTCATTATTTCCCTTGATATTCTTGATCTTTTGTTATTCCAAATGAAATTTGTTATAGTTTTTTCTAATTCAGTAAAGAAGTTTTTTGGTAGCTTGATAGGTATGGCACTAAATAGGTAAATTAATTTGGGTAGAATTGTCATTTTTATTATGTTAGCTCGTCCTACCCATGAGCAATCAATGGCTTTCCAATTGTTTAGGTCCAGTTTTATTTGTTTGGAAAGTGTTTTGTATTTGTTTTCATATAATTGCTGTGTTTGTTTTGGTAGATAGATTCCTAAGTATTTTATATTGTCTAGGGTGATTTTGGATGGTGTTTCCCTTTCTACTTCTTGCTGCTCTAGTGTGTTGGAAATGTATAGAAATGCTGATGATTTATGTGCATTTATTTTGTATCCTGCAACTTTGCTAAAGTTGTTGATTATTTCTACAAGCTTCTTAGTTGATTATCTAGGATTTTTTAAGTAGACCATCATATCATCTGCAAAGAGTGATAACTTAGTCTCCTCCTTGCCTATTTTGATACCTTCAATTTCTTTTTCTTCTCTAATTGCCACTGCTAGTGTTTCTAGTACTATGTTGAATAATAGAGGTGATAAAGGGCATCCTTGTTTTACTCCTGATCTTATTGGGAAGGCTTCTAATTTATCCCCATAGCATATGATGTTTGTTGATGGTTTTAGGTATATACTGTTTATTATTTTTAGGAAAGGTCCTTCTATTCCTATACTTTTCAGTGTTTTCAATAGGAATGGATGCTATATTTTGTCAAAGGCTTTTTCAGCATCTATTGAGGTGATCATGTGATTTTTGTTTGTTAGACTGTTGATATGGTCAATTATGTGGATGGTTTTCCTAATGTTGAACCAACCTTGCATTGCTGGTATAAGTCCCACCTGATCATGGTGGATGATATTCTTAATTACTTGCTGGAGTCTCTTTGCTAGTATTCTATTTAAGATTTTTGCATCTATGTTCATTAGGGAGATTGGTCTGTAGTTTTCTTTCTCTGTTTTTGATCTCCCTGGCTTTGGAATCAGTACCATATTTGTGTCATTAAAGGAATTTGGTAGGATTCCTTCTTTGCTTATCATATCAAATAATTTGTATAGTATTTGGATTAGTTGCTCTTTGAATGTCTGATAGAATTCACTTGTGAATCCATCAGGCCCTGGCGATTTTTTCTTAGGAAGTTCTTTGATGTCTTGTTCAATTTCTTTTTCTGATATGGGATTATTTAGGTATTCTATTTCTTCTGCTGTTAATCTAGGCAGTTTATATTTTTGTAAATGTTCGTCCATATCTCCTAAGTTGTTATATTTATTGCCATATAATTGGGCAAAATAGTTTTTAATGATTGCCTTAATTTCCTCTTCATTAGAGGTGAGGTCTCTCTTTTCATCTTTGATACTGTCAATTTGGTTTTCTTCTTTCCTTTTTTTTATTAGATTGACTAGTACTTTGTCTATTTTATCTGTTTTTTCAAAATACCAGCTTCTAGTCTCATTTATTAATTCAATAGTTCTTTTACTTTCAATTTTATTAATTTCTCCCTTGATTTTTAGTATTTCTAATTTAGTTTCCATCTGGGGATTTTTAATTTGCCTGCTTTCTAATTTTTTGAGTTGCATGCCCAATTCATTAATCTCTGCCCTCCTTAATTTGTTAATATATGCACTCAATGATATAAATTTCCCCCTGAATACTGCCTTCGCCGCATCCCACAGAGTTTGGTAGGATTTCTTATCATTGTCATTTTCTTCAATGAAATTATTGATTGTTTCTATGATTCCTTCTTTGACAAATTGGTTTTGGAGAATCATATTATTTAATTTCCAATTAGTTTTTGATTTTCCTGTCCAGGTGCCCTTACTAATTATTATTTTTATTGCATTATGATCTGAGAAGTTTACATTTATTATTTCTGCTTGTTTGCAATGTTTCTATGCCCTATTACATGGTCAATATTTGTGAATGTACCATGTGCAGCTGAAAAGAAGGTTTATTCCTTTTTGTCCCTATTTATTTTTCTCCACATATCAATTAAATCTAATTTTTCTAGGACTTCATTCACCTCTCTTACCTCTTTCTTATTTATTTTTCAGTTTGATTTATCTAGATCTGACAGAGGAATATTTAGATCTCCCTCTAGTATGGTTTTATTATCTATTTCCTTCTTTAGCTCTGCCAGTTTCTCCTTTATGAATTTGGATGCTATGCCACTTGGTGCATATATATTGAGCAGTGTTATTTCCTCATTGTTTATACTGCCTTTAATCAGGATGTAATGGCCTTTCCTGTCTTTTTTAATCATATCTATTTTTACTTTGGCTTTGTCAGAAATCATAATAGCCACTACTGCCTTCTTTTTCTCATTTGATGCCCAAAAGGTTTTGCTCAAGCCCTGAACCTTAAACTTGTGTATGTCCACCCGTCTCATATGTGTTTCTTGCAGACAACATATGGTAGGATTTTGGTATCTAATCCACTCTGCTATTTGCTTCTGTTTTATGGGCGAGTTCATCCCATTCACATTCAGAGTTATAATCATCAGTTGTGCATTTGCTGACATTTTGGTTTCCTCCCCTATTCCTACCCCTTTTCCTAAAACTATGTCCTTTAAAACCAGTGGTTTGCTATTAAGACACTATCCCTTATCCCCTCCCTTGACTGACTTCCCTTCCTACCCCTTCCCTTATTTCCCCCCCTTTTTGTTTTTAATGGCCTTATGAATTCCCTCCCCTTTCTTCTCCCCTCCCTTTTTTTGACCTCCCCACTCCCCTGTTTCCCTTGATTTATCCCCTCTGACTTTCTCAGAAGGGTTAGATAAGAGTTTTATGTCCCAATGGATAGTATAGCTACTCTTCCCTCTCCGGGTTGATTACACAGAGAGTATCTTCCTCTCCTTCTTATAATAGTATTTGTCCCTTCTCCTTCCCATGCCCTCTTTGTGTGTAATAGAATATCCTATTTTTCTTATTCACTCAAGTTTCTCTTGGTGTCCCCTGCTATTCACCCCCTCTTTCCCATTCCCCATGTCATCTTAGATTATTTAGTGTTCCACTCTCACCCTGTGTATTATTTTTCTGATTACTATAATAGTGAATATTATAATAGTGAATAGAGTTCACTACAGAGAATTATACATAACCTTTCTCTACATAGGAATACAGATAATTAGATCTTACTGAGGCCCTTAAAAAGGCAAATTTAAAAATTATAAGTTTTCTTTCTTTCCCCTGTTTCTTATTTACCTTTTCATGTTTCTCTCAATATTTGTGGTTGGATATCAAAATTTCCATTTAGCCCTGGTCTTTTCTGTGCAAATACTTGGAATTCTTCGATTTTGTTCAATGCCCATACTTTTCCCTGGAAATATATAGTCAATTTTGATGAGTAGTTGATCCGTGGTTGCAGGCCCAGCTCTCTTGCCTTTCTGAATATCATATTCCAAGCCTTGAGAACTTTTAGCGTGGAGGCTGCCAGATCCTGTGTGATCCTGATTGGTGCTCCTTGATATTTGAATTGTCTCTTTCTGGCTTCTTGTAAGATTTTTTCTTTTGCTTGAAAGCTTTTGAATTTGGCAATAATATTTCTAACTGTTTTCTTCTCTGGATCGAATGTAGTGGGTGTTCTATGAATCCTTTCAATGTCTATATTGCCCTCTTGTTGTAGGACTTCAGGGCAATTTTGCTGAATAATTTCTTTTAGTATGGAGTCCAGGTTTTTATTAATTTCTGTTTTTTCTGGAAGACCAATTATTCTCAAATTATCTCTTCTAGACCGGTTTTCTTGGTCTGTTGCTCTCTCATTGAGATATTTCATATTTCCTTCTATTTTTTCAGTCTTTTGACTTTGTTTTATTTGTTCTTGTTGTCTTGAGAGATCATTAGCTTCTAATTGCTCAATTCTAGCCTTTAGGGACTGGTTTTCGGCTATAATCTTTTGGTTTTCCTTTTCAATCTGGTCATTTCTGTTGTTCAATTTGCTTATCAGTTCATTTGATTTCTGAGCCTCACTTTCCAATTGCAAGATTCTACCTTTTAAACTGTTATTTTCTTGCCAGATCTCTTCCATCTTCCTCAGAATCTCAGTTTTGAACTCTTCCATAGCTTGTGACCCGTTTTCCTTATTTGAGGAGGGTCCGGATGCTTGTTTGTTCTCCTCCTCTGTTTGCTTGGTTGTCTGAATTTTCTCTGTGTAAAAGTTGTCGAGTGTTAAATACTTCTTTTTCTTGTTGTTTAGCTTTCTCTTCTGAACTTCCTGAGTCTGGGTAGCCATCATTAGCCCAGTAGCTTCTCAGCTTTATCCTCGCCGTGGTCTTTTGGCTTCTGAGGTCTGAGTTCTGGTTTTTTCCAAGGTCAAGCCCCCTGGTGGAGCCCCTTGCTTGATCCTCTGCTGGAAGTTCCTTTACAAGTCTCAGGGCGCTGCTTCCACAGTCGTATACCTGTCTACGCTGGTTCCCCACTCAGGGTTTCAGAGTTTTGGCTTGTGTCTGTGTCTGCCTCCACCCACGCCTCCGTTGTGTCTGCACTCTCCCTTGCTCAAATTTCGGGTGCGTTCTTTGGCTTATTGGGGTCCCAAATCTTGCTGCTCTCAGGAACACGCCCTGTAGCTGCCAGTGGCTCGATGGGTGCCCCAAACTTGCTCTATTTCTTTTTAACTGGCTTCGGCGCTATAGGTGGTGTGTGTGGAGGGGTTGGGGGTGGGATGGTTCCTCAGCCCGCGATTTAGTGAGAGCTGTTTCACCCCTTTATAGCATGGAAATGTCCCGATTCCACGTACCTTCCACGCTGCATCCTGTTGTGGGGTTCCTCCGTTCGTCTGGACTTGTTTTTATGTCCCCTTGAGGAGTTTTGTGTGTTTTGGTCAGGAGAGGTTAAGAGCTGCTTTTTACTCTGCCGCCCTCTTAACCCGGAACCTTGTAAGATACTTTTAAATGGCACCTCCCTGAATTCCAAACACATATTTCCCCCTGTGATCCAGCAAAAAAAAAAAAAAGATTGATCATTTTTCTTCTCTGGATCTGTAAACATAGTAAATTTCTAAATTGCAGGAATCTGAGGATAAAAGAAAAGGATAAAATTAGCTGCATTGACAAAAGCTAATTTGGGGCAGTCCGCTATTGGCATAAGAGTGTACATTCAAAACAAATGCATTCAATTCATTCAACTCCCCATAGTTCAAATCAACTTCACCCCAAAGTTCAAATTTGGATCTTCATAATCCAATAAAGGCTCTTCAGGCATCTTCATAGTGTGGGGAGATGGCAAAATCCTTATCCTGAAATTACTCTCAAAAGAATGTAAACTTTACATTATAGATTATAAAACATACATTTCTTTCTAAGAATTATATATTTCCCCCTGAATTACTCCTAAATAAGTTAAATATATATATATATATATATATATATATGTGTGTGTGTGTGTGTGTGTGTGTACATATATATATTTCACATTATTAATTTTTTTAAAACTTAACACACATCCCCCTGAGGAAAATTCTAAATAACACATTTCTCCCCTGAAAAGGATACCTCAGGTCAGCTAAGGATGCATGGCTAAGTCAAGGGGTTTGTATGAAATCAATTGGCAAAAGAAATAATAAAAAAATAAAAAGAATTAAATTCAAATAAAGGGGAAAAAATTAACTTGTGAATGAAATGTAAAATGTGCAAAAATGTAAGGAAAATAAACTCATAACAGGCCCTTGAATCAAGGCCCAACAAAAGTGATTTAAGCAGTTTGCAATTACCCATTAAGGGCCAGGGCTATAGAAAACTGCCATTCTCTTTATATATAAGAGAAATAAGGGGAACATCTCTTTCTGGTCTGATTTTCCCTACACCTTCTCAGGGAATGAGTCCATAATAGCCAATCTTAGGTGCTTTACTCGGAATCTAAGTTAAAGGAGACCCTCATCCTCTAAAATGTTAAAAAAGACTGGGATTCCAAATACTCAAATCCCATTTTCAAGCCCTTCAGTATTGGCATAGAACTCCTGCAATCCATGCAGATTCTCAGTCAGTCTCCATGACCTTGTGGTTTTCTTAGGACTTCTCCTGGATTCAGACAGAGAGGCATTAAATCACAGTCCCATGATATTTACCAATAATTGACAGGTTACCATAGTCTCAGGCTTTTCAGGTATGCATCATTATAGCAAATATATATTTGCATTAAGCTTATATCACTGTAAAATCAAAAAAAGGATAAATAATGGTTATATATTTACTTCCAGTACAAGATGAGAAAAAATCAATTGCTCTGATTAAAAAATTTTAAGGAACAAATATTGCATTGCACATGTCAGGAAGAAAAATAAAATGTCAAAAAAAATAAATAGTTTATAACTAGTGAAGGGTTTTACAAAAATAGCAGATTCACAATGCACATTCAAATAAAGTACCATAATTTTCTAATAACACATTTTAAAACAATAATAAACAACTCATTATTATAGTCACTTGCTATGATATTTAAAAATCATATAATTCTGTTTCTAAATTATCCTCAGGAATTCTAGATCCTTCTGAAAGAAAAGCAGGCTAAGATACATAGACTAACAGAAGTGTACAAGAGCTCTCTTGGCTTCCTGTTAAAAAAAAATCCTAGGTAGGAAATTTTCATGTTTCTTCTATCCATGTAAGATAACAATTCTTTATAACAAAATATATAAAATCTTATCATTTATAAAGAAAGGTCTAGGATCTAAAGTAAAATTTAAAACCTCTTATAAAATTACAATTTAAATCTCAAGGCATCAAAACCTCCAAGGTTTTACACAATTACCAAGATAGAATAAAACTTAAAAGACGTGTGCTCCTATAAATCCAGTAAGATGCTCATAGATGGAACATATAACAACATTGTTTTGATACAGTAAAAATGAAACCTGAAATAAATTAGGAAATACAATATGAGTACCATATAACAAGCTATATAGTCAAAAATCTCTTAACAGTTCTAATAGATTTGTCCATCATTTGGGAGTTACAATAAAATCATAAATAGAATAAGTCTAGCACCCCAAAACTTCTTAGCTTAAAATGATTCAATGCAACAGGAAAATCAGTGAAATAAACAAAATTAATTCACAAAACTAATCAGCAAAATACAGTAAGATACAGTTTTTTTAAAACAGAAATAAAACCCATTCAGTTCTGAGGTTTAAAAATCCACCTCTAGTTCAATTTAAATTTCAATATCAAGGTCCTTAAAATCAGTTACTGCTCTGAGCATAAGGGTTTTAAAGTTCAAAGTTCTAAGAGGTATGGTGGTGAATTTCTTCTCCTGAGTTTCAGTTTAATAATCGCAAGAAAGTTTGAAATAGGCCATGTGGCCCAATGAAGAGTAAACACTAGTGTCCAGGTGGAGGTGTGGGGTAGGGGTTGGAAAAAAGCTTAGGTCAGTTTTCAGGAAAACCCATGTGAAGGGATTGTGGGGGGGGGTGCCTAAGTCAGGCTTTAGAGAAAACACGCCGGGGGGAGGGGGATGGTGCCAAGTAGAGGGCAAGAATAGAGTAAAAGCAACTTTTCAGGTTAAAGCCATTGCCAAGACAGCAGGGTGGAGGGGGGCAATACTTCGCAAATCTCAAGTGGCAGCAGCTGAAGCAGTCTCTGAAGATTGCTGCAAGTCAGGGCAGGGCATTCAGGAATGGAGGTCAAGATTGGGGATTCAGAACAGGACAAGCAGCACCAGCAAGGCAGGATCAGGAGAAGTGGCGGAGGCAGCAGAGGCACTGGGCACTGGGGCACCAGAGTTGTGGGGTTAAGCTGCTCTGACACCCCAAGGTGGATCTGGCTGAGCTGGCTGGCAGGCGAAAACATGGTGAGCAAAGCCACTCTCCTTTTTTAAAAAATTGCTCAAAAGAGCTGAGGCAAGATGGCCAAAAAGAAGGCATGGCTATTGCTTTTGAGAGGACTCTAAATACTCTCAGGCTTTCTGGAAAATTGAGAATCCGAAATCCAAACTTCTGCTTGCCATCAATATAATGATTAAAAATGATAAAAGCTGATATTATGAGGGAAATTAATAGTTTAATTAAAGCCATTGCTGATAGAGATAAATCGACCACATGCCTGTAAGAAATCTATTCAAAATGCCCGCCAGTACCTGTCTCCTTCCATCTTGTCTCTCTCATATGCCAATGAGCCTCCTCAGATAGCAAAGAGCCCTGTCTTAAACCCACCCTCCGAATTTAAGCTGCTCTATTCGTTGGTTCCTGTTGTCTGATGTTATCACAAGTCAGAAACTAGAAGCCCATTGGATCACGGGGAATGTAGTTCCAAGGTCCCCACATGTCCACAGGAAGTTTGTAAGATACTTTTAAATGGCACCTCCCTGGATTCCAAACACACATTAGCTAGGCTGATAGTTGTCAGGTGGTTGTTTTAATTTTTATTTCTCTAATCTACAGTAATTTAGAATTTTTTACATAAAACTATAAATGAATTTTATTTCTTTATCAGAAAACTGCCCATACAAATCCTTTGACCATTTACCAATTGTGGAATAATTTGTATTCTTATAAATCTGACTCTGTTCTCTATGTATTTGATAAATGAGCAGTAAATAAACTAGCAGTAAATTTTCCCCAGTTTTTGTTTCTCTTCTTACCGTGGCTATATTGGTTTTGTATGAAAAAAAGTTTTAATTTAATATAATCAGTTATATGTTTTGTATCTTGTGTTCTCTATTTCTTTTTTGTCATAAATTCTTCCCTTATATGTAGAAATGACAAGTTAAAATATTCCATGTTTTCCTAATTTACTCATAGTGTTAACTTTTATGTTTAAATCATATACCTATTATCTTGGTATAGGGTATGAGATATTATTCTATACCTAATTTCTGCCATACTGTTTTTTCCAAATAGTGAAATCTGGTCCCAAAAGCTGGGATTTTTGTGTTCATCAAAAATTGGATTTTTTTTGATCCTTTGCAACTGTATATTAGGTACCTAATCTATTCTGTTTATCTACCATTATATTTCTTAGCCACTACTTAATTGTTTTGATGATTACCACCTTAAAGTATGGTTTAATATCTGATACCGATATGGTACCTTCCTTCACACATTTTCATTAATTACTTTGATATTATCTCTATTGTTTTAATAGCAACAAGAGTTGCAATCTGTCAAAAAAAATTTTGCCTTTATTCAGATAACCATATGATTTCTCTTGTCTTAGGTATTTATATGATCAATTACGCTGATGGTTTTCCTAAAATTAAACCATTCTTGAATTCCTGATATAAAACGTACCTGGTCTTATATATTACCTGTGTGATATATTTCTGCTATCTCCTAGCTAGTATTTTCTTTTAAGATTTGCATCAAGATTGATTAGGGAAATTGGACTATAGTTTTCTTTCTCTATTTTTGCTCTTCCTGGTTTAGGTAAAATCATATTTGTGCCATAAAATAAATTTGTTAGGATATTTTCTTCAGCTACTTTTCCAAATAGTTTATGTAATTTTGAAATTAATTGTTCTTTGGATGTTTGTTAGGACTTATTTGTGATTTATTAGGCCCAGATGATTTTTTTTTAGGAAATTCATTGATGGTTTCGTCAATTTATTTTTCTGAGATAGATTTGTTTATGTATTCTATTCCCTCTTTTGTTAAACTATGTAGTTTATACATTAAAAATAATCTATTTTGCTTAGATTGTCAGATTGTTGTCATATAATTGGCCAAAATAGCCTCTAGTAATTAATTTAGTTTCCTCTAAATTTGGTGAATTTATCCTTTTCATTTCTCATACTGGTAATTTGTTTTTCTTTTTTGTTCTTTTTTTTTATCAAATGAATCAATGGCCTATTTATTTAATTAGTTTCATAAGCCTGGTCCTTTTCTTATTCCACTGGTATAATAGTTTTCTTAGTTTCAATTTTATTAGCCTCTCTTTTGATTTTTAGGATTTCTAGTATTTTAGGATTTTGATGTTTAATTGGAAATTTTTCATTTGTTCTTTTCTAGTTTTTTTTTAATGCATGCTGAATTCACTTATCTGTTCTTTCTCTATTTCATTGATATAAGCCTTAGACACATAAATTTTCCCTTTAGTTCTGTTTTGACTGAATGCTCAAAATGTTGTTAGTTTCTTTCCTTGTCATTCTATTTAATGAAATTGTTGATGTTTTCTATGATTTGTTCTTTGACCCATTCATTCTTTAGAGTAAGGTTATTTTGTGACCAATTAATTTAGTCTTTTCTTCTGCATCCTTTTGTGGAGTTTAATTTTTATAGCATTATGGTCAGAAAAAGGATGCATTTACTATTTCTGCTGTTCTGTATTTGGTTGTGGATTATTTCCATGTCCTATTAAATAATAAATTTTTTGTGAATGTGCCATATATTCCTGAGTAAAAGGAATATTCTTTTCCATTCTCATTCAGTTTTTCCCCCCAAAGGTTTATCAAATCTAATTTTTAAACATTATATTCACTTTATAATTTCTTTTTTAATTTGACTTATCTAGTTCCTGGTGGAAATGTTGTCATTGATGTCTTTTTTTTTTAATCCTTACCTTCTGCCTTAGAACCAATATTGTGTATTGGTTATAAGGCAGAAGTGTGGTAAGGACTAGGCAATGGGCGTTAAGTGACTTGCCCAGGGCCACACAGCTAAGAAGTGTCTGAGGCCAGATTTGAACCTAGGACCTCCCATCTCTAGGCCTGGCTCTCAATCCACTGAGCTACCCAGCTGTCCCTCATTAATTTCTTTTGACTGGCAATGTACGGTTTGGCTCTATTAGGTTATTATGGTTGACCTTTTAGTTATCAAATAAATCTGACATGACCAAATGCAAACTATCTCAAAATAATTTTGCCCTAGGCTATAAAGTTTCTGAATTCTAACTGCAAATGTATGAATGATGGTACTCAATTTGGTTTGATATACCAAAAGGTTAATGAGAATATAAAACTCCAAATATATCTTTCTTGGAAAGCTGGCAATAATAACACTAATTTTGACATCACTACTAAGTACAAGCTGCATGAAAAGACTTTTCTTTCTGGCAAAGCAAAAAACGGCAGCTTTTCATTAAAAAAAATATTTATTCAGGGGCAGCTGGGTATTATTCAGAGTCAGGCCTAGAGACAGGAGGTCCTAGGTTCAAACCCAGCCTCAGCCACTTCCCAGCTATGTGACCCTGGGCAAGTCACTTGACCCTCATTGCCCACCCTTACCAATCTTCCACCTATGAGACAATACACTGAAGCACAAGGGTTTAAAAATTATTTATTCATTTGTTTATTAACAATTGTATGTAATAACAAATTTCCATACAAGTTTTCCTAGATTATTTGATTAAACTTATCTCCCTCCCTCCCATCATTTACCCCTTGTTGTACTGGCAGGCAATTCAACCTGAGTTAAACCTGTATTATCACAAAAAACATGTTATTCATTTTTGTGAATAATCTTATAAAACCAAAACTCCAAAACATCAACTCAAATAAACAATTCAAAAATAGTATGTTTTCATCTGAATTCTGACTCTAGCATTTCTTTCTCTGGAAGTGGATAGCAGCCTTTGTTATAAGTCCTTTAGAATTGTCCTTTGTCATTGTATTGCTGATAATAGCTGAGTCTATCATAGTTGATCATTCCACAATATTGCTGTTACTGTGTACAATGTTTTCCTCATTCTGCTTATTTCATTCAGTATTAGATCATATAGGTCTTTCCAGCTCTTTATTACATTATCCTGTTCATGATTCCTAACAGCACAAAAGTATTCACCAGCATCATATATCAGAATTTGTTCAGCCATTCACCAATTGGTGAGTATCCTTTTAATTTCCAATTCTTTGCCACCTCAAAAAGAGCAGCTATATTTTTGTACAAGTAGTTCTTACCCTTTTTAAAAATCTCTCCAAGATAAAGATCTAGTGGTGGCATTAGTGGATCAAAGGGAATGCATTATTTCATAGATCTTTGGGTAAAATTCCAGAATTCCCTCCAGACTGATTGAATCAGTTCATAACTTTACCAGCAATGCATTAGTGTCACAATTTGCCACATCGCCAACAACATTTATCATTTCCCTTTACTGTCATATCAGCCAGTCTGAAAGGTATGAGATACCTCAGAGTTGTTTTAATTTACATTTCTTTAATTTAGTGATTTAGAACATTTCTTCATACAATTTTTGATAGCTTTGATTTCTTAAGCAGAAGACTGCCTATTTATAGCCCTTGACCATTTATCAGTTGAGGAATGGCTTGGATTCTTACAAATCTGATTTAATTTTTTATATTTTTGAGAAATGAGAACTTTATCAGAGAAATTTGTTATAAAATTTTTTCCTAGTTTGATGTTTCCCTTCTAATATTGGTAACATTGTTTTTTTGAAAAAAAAACTTTTTTAAATTTAATTTAATCAAAATTATTCATTTTACATCTTATAATAGTCTCTGTCTCCTGTTTGGTCATAAATTCGTCCCTTCTCAATAGGTCTGAAAGGTAAACTATTATATATTCCCCTAATTTACTTATAATATTACGCTTAATATCTAAATCATATACCCATTTTGACCTTATCTTGGTATAGTGTGTTAGATATTGATCTATACCTATTTTTTGCCATCCTATTTTATAATTTTCTCAGTGATTTTTATGAAATAGTTCTTATCCCCAAAGCTACAATTTTTGAGTTTATCAAACACTAGATTGATGGGGTCATTTACCCCTAGTAGTCTATTCCATTGATCCACCCTTCTATTTCTTAGCCAGTACCAGATTGTTTTGATGATGACTGTTTTATAGTACAGTTTAAGATCTAATGCCTATAGGCCACCATCCTTCATATTTCTTTTCATTAGTTCCCTTGATATTCTTTACCTTTTGTTCTTCCATATGAATTATCTTTTTTTCTACAAAAATTTTTGCTGGTTTGATGTGGCACTGAATAAGTAAATTAATATAGGTAAAATATTCATTTTATTATATTAGTACAGCATGCCCGTGAGCAATTAATGTTTTTCCAATTGTTTAGATCTAATTTTATTTGTGTGAAAAGTTTTATAGTTTTGTCCATATAACTACTGGTTTGTCTTATCAAAAAGATTCCCAAGTATTTTATATTTCCAGCATGATTTTAAGAGGAAATTCTCTTTCTAACTCTTATTGCTGGACATTGTTGGACAAATATAGAAATGCTGATGATTTTGTGGGTATATTTTGTATCCTGCAACTTTATTATAGTTATTAGCTTTTTCAACTAGTATTTTAATTGATTCTCTAAGATTTTTTAAGTATACCATCATATCATCCAGAAAGAGTGATAGTATAGGTTTTCTCTTTGCCTAATTTAATTTCCTTAAATTCTTTTTCTTCTCCTATTGCTAAGGCTAACATTTCTAGTACAATATTAAATAATAATGGTGGTAAGGGACATTCTTGCTTTACTCCTGATATTAATGGGAAGACCTCTAACCTATACCCATTACAGATGATACTTGCCAATGGTTTTAGATAGATACTACTTATTATTTTAAGGCCCTTTTATTCCTATGCTTTGTCATTTTCAATAGGAATGGGTGCTGTATTTTGTTGAAGGCTTTTTCTGCATATTTTAAGATAATCGTGATTTCTGTTAGTTTGATTATTGACATGGTCACTTAAGCTGATCGTTTTCCTAATATTAAACCAGCCTTGCATTCTTGGTATAAATTCCACAAGGTCATAGTGAATAATCTTTGTGATATTTCACTGTAGTCTCTTTGCTAGTATTTTATTTAAGATTTTTGCATCAATGTTCCAAAAAAAGTTTGTCTGTAATTTTCTCTCTGTTTTTTGCCTTCCTTGCTTCGGTATCAGTACCATATTTGGGTCATAAAAAAGAATTTTGTAGAGCTCTTTCTTTGCTTATTTTATCAAATAGTTAGATACTGAGATCAATTTCTCTTTAAATGTTTGATAGAATTCACTAGTTTAATTTATTTTTCTGAAATGGGATTAAATTGCAGTCTTATTGGAATTATTTATACTCAGACATTTGGAACAGGTTTAAAACTGAAGATGTCAGCTTTTAGTGATAGGAGAAAATTCAAGGGAAGAGGTCATAAGATTGAGTTGGGATTTAGACTGGAAGTTTTGATTTTGCATCATTATATTCGCATTTAAGAAGAAGAAGAAGGAAATATACTAATTAGATATACTCATGACATTAGCTGCCATAGAGGAAAACTGAAGTATAAGAATAAGAATAGCAGTAAAGGCACCTAGGAACTCACTGGAGATAAAATCCAAGAAATGAAATTACAGTGAAAATAATAGCTTCAGTTATCTATATACAAAAATGCCAAAAAATAGATAACATACAATTTGAATTAAAGATCCTAAATTAAATTTGTGTTCAAAGTCATTAATCAGACTAGGTGGAATGATACTCACACCTGGAATATGGATCTGGGAGAGTGTCACTTATTTAAAAAGATAAGGCATAGGTAAAAATAAGAAGACGACAATGGTTTTATATATTAAGACAATATGCTGCTGACAGAATCCAACAACCAGAATAGGAAAATGTAATAGATAACATTTGAGTGAAGATCAATGGAGGCAGAACCAAAAGCATTACTGTCACTAACTGTAGTCTATCTAAATAGGAAGGAAAATGAATAAGAAGTTTGAAAAACGTATTTTCCTAACACAGAGGCAAGATAGATAGATAAATAGATAGATAGATAGATAGATAGATAGATAGATAGATAGATAGATAGATAGATAGATAGATGGAAAGAAAGAGAGAAGAATTTTACATAATAAAGATATTAAATCAGTGGTAGAGGATTTTAAATAGTAAAATATCTTTTGTATGTCATTTTGTGTTTAAAGCAATGTACACAATAATTTTTTTTTCTTGATGATAAATCATTCTTCCATAAGAAGTAAGAACTAACCATGAGAACTGCTTTTCTGGACCTGATTACCATATATAAAGAATTGATTTTCTGGGATAAAAATGATGATACTCTCAGGAGTAAGGGAAATGAACATGTAAACCTAATATTTTGGAAAAATAAGAGGAAATCTAGGACATCTGAAATGCATTCTGTATTTGCCTTTCTAATTTATCCTGATGCTAATACTATCTCTAAAAAAAGTTACTGTGTATTTATTTTCTATATGAATATGCTGACTATGCAATAGAATATAAATTCTTTGAAGGCTGAGATTATCTCATTTTTATTTTTATATCCAGAAATCTTGACACATTGTTGGTGCTTAGTAAATAAATTTTGACTGACTGACTAAAAAGAGGTGACATAGTATGCATTTCAGAAAGCTGATGAAGAGAGAGAAAATAGACAGTCAGAGTACACCAAGGTGAATAAAGTGAGCATATCTAACAGTCTAAAGTGGAGACTTCTTGTTACATATTAAAATCATATCCTATTTGTTACATCAAGGGCATCAAAATATATTGGGAGTCATAAGGCAGTATTTAAGAACAAATGATCTGTAAGAATTGCAGCTAATGTTGGCTCTAGAAAGTTTTTCTTTTTTCTTTTTTTTCTAAATCATAAATTCAGAAATTATAGTAGTACTGCCCTCTGGTGCATTGGGGATTAAGTTGTGTTATAAGAAACCAGACATTTAGAATAATAACATTGATACATATAACATCCCCCTGCTCACGTGTACAATTTTTTTTTCACTAGTGTATGATAAAAGAGACAAGGAGATGCTGTTATGTAAAATAAAAGCTTCCTCAGATACTTTGGAGTGTTTAAAAGCACACACTCCAAGTTCTAAAGCAGATTCTTAACCTTTTTTATGTCATCGATCTTTCTGACAATTTGACAAAATTTATAGACTCCTTAAAGTAATGTTTTTAACTGCTTAAAATATATAAAATATAAGCCAATAATTATCAAAGACAATTTTCCCATTCAAACTCATTAAGATCTATCCATAAACAGTACTTTAAATCTCCTATTCTATATGCTTATCTTAATTGTGTTCTCACACTGAAAAATTCAAACTTTTAAGCTAGTTAGAATAATTGGCCTTAGTAGCAATACTTCCTCTACCTTTAATAGGTGAGTGTTCCAACCAGAGAAGAGAAAAGACTGGAAGAAGTGTTCAGAATCTCTACATAAGAAAAAAGAGGGAAAAAGTAAAAAATCTGATAATTGGATAACACTTGAGACTAGCATGGACAACAGCTGTGAGCAGCTTCTGTTTGCAGTGGCACTTTCTTTTGGCAGGATTCTGCTAATTGCAAATCAAGAACAGCTGAATAAAACTAATGTTTTATCACAAGCAAAGGCAGTAGCCTCAGTGTAAGGAAGTAAAACTTTGATAAAGGGCTTTAAGTAACTGGGTGTCCAATTAAATTATGAGAAATGTCAGGCAAGAAGAGTAGCATGGCTATTTCCCATGACAGTAAACCATGCAAGGTGATCCAAAGAAATGATCTTAAGAGTTTCCAAAAAGAATACTACATGAAGGAGGATCTCAGTTCCAGCAAGTAGAGAAGGCAATGTAAAGTTTTCAATGACCTGCAGAGAGTATTCCATGTTAATGTTTCTACTGATAGTAATTGCTCTATAGTCAAAAGAACAGATTGGTTTCCATACTAATAAAAATGAAAGGACTCAAAGTAATGGGGAGAATGAAAACAATAATAATATACTTCAGAGAGAAAACACGAAAAGAATAAAAGAATGTGCTGCAGAGAAAAACTGAGGAAGACAGATATCAATATTTTGAGCTCTGGAATAAGTATAAAGCTTTCCTTGTAACACTTAGGTAAGGAAAAAAGTGACTTGCACTTTAAGGAATGGTGATATGGATACACCTATGACACCATGAGAAGGGGGAAAATTGAGGAATGGTAGTTCATGGCTTTCTTCTAAGGGTACTAAAGAAGGCACACATTAACCTTACATGAACAATAGCCTCTGTAAGAGATATTTACACCTCCCTAATTGCCAATTAGAGAGGAGTAAAAGGATTGTCATACTGCAGTGAAAGCCCATTTGGGATTATATTTAATAAATTGGACAGTTGAAATCATTTTTTCTACTAATCAGACTGGACACTGGATCTTTTAAACTAAACCAATAAATCCCATACAGATCCTTATTCTCTAGCTCTTCTCACCAGATAAATTACTTGTAAAAAAAAAAAAAAAAAAAAAAAAAAAAAACATTTCCAGGTTCCCTGTAACCCTATGGAAGTATCCTTTTTAATGTCACCCTAAGCCTAAAACATAGCTTGGACCTAAAAATGAATGAATTCCTTTTCATGTCTTTTGTTATGGAAAACAAATCAGCTTCTTATCTCAATGTCTTGAATCATTGGTCCCACTTGAATTTATTTAAGTTGTACTTGAACACGAATAGGTATTTACAGTAACAAGAATTCTATGGATATATAACACCATCAACCTATTCTTCCCTATTCCCTTTTATAATTACAGGATTACTTACCTGTAATGTCTAGTTTTAGCAGAAGCAACATTAAAAGTTGTATTAAGATCTGCCAGCCACATTTTGTGAAGAACATTGGGTTAAAATTTTGAGGGTATTCAAAATCATGCTACCATCTAGAGAAGATTTTTCAGTTGGAGAATATGCCCTCCTTATATGTTTAAAGGGTTATCTATGACTTGAATATAGATATAGATATAGATAGATAGATAGATAGATAGATAGATAGATAGATAGATAGATATCATGGCTATATATATCTATCTACATCTACATCTATATCTATCTCTATATCTATCTCTGTCTCTATCTCTATCTCTATCTCTATCTCTATCTCTATCTCTATAGCTATATCTATCTCTATCTCTATAGCTATATCTATATCTATCTCATGGCCCTCATCTTCCCTGGTCCAATTACTTTGCAAGATTTTACACTTTTAAAAATCTTTTTTTTTTTCTGAACCTGTTTCTGTAAAGGATACAAAGGATACAGTTCTTTAGAAATGGGAGCAAAGGAGGGAAAGAGATATAGGGAGAGAAATATTATCCCATGAGGAACTGCCTTCATGTTTAGTGGTATAGTTCATTAATTTTCTAGAAGGTGAATGTAGAAACCTGAGAACAGTATTCCAAAAAATGTACACTAAAGAAACACCTTTAGAATTTCCAAGAACTATTTCTATCTTTCAACTAGTTACAATTATTTCACTCTTTTCCATTCTAGGCACACTACTGTTTAATTTATAAGCTGTTTTTATTAGCATAACAAAGCTAATCAATGTATTGTAGGTCAATAGCCCTCTCAACCATTAACAGGGAAAATCTGGGGCATCTAAATGAAAAATCTAAAACTAAGGAAGGAGCTCATTAAATCTACTATCAACAATTTGATTTTTATCGGAAGAATTTTTTTTTCCTTTTTGAGCTAGAAATCTTTTTAGTCAACATGAGAACTAAGAATGTAATAACTAAATATTGCTAAATATTTCCTGTAAATTTCCCAGCTATTTTTTAGGGGAAAAGGAGAACAATAGTGTGCTCTGTTTTTTCCTCAGAAAGCCACAGACAGCATAAAACCTGAAAAAAATGTTTTCTATTTTTTTTTGTTTTATTAGTTAGGAGCTTTGAGATTACACATTCCATGTGAAAAAAAAATATTTTCTTTAAATATAGTAAAGCCTCAGACAGCTGGTGGTAAATATACAGTTCCTAAACAATAGAGACAGGCCATTAGGAAGGGTTTGTAGAGGTTACTGAAAGGTTTCATTTAAACAAAGTCATATCAATCTATAATACAAGCCTCTCTCTCTATCTCTGTCTCTGTCTGTCTGTCTGTCTGTCTCTCTCTCTCTCTCTCTCTCTCTCTCACACACACACACACACACACACACACACAAACGCACTTTTCAAGGAAATAAAAACCCTTCTAAAGTAGTTATATTAAAAAGAATATGATAAAAGAAAAAATCAGGTGCTAGCCCAAGTCAGACTAATGACAAATTCGACTAATGACAAATTCTGATTTTATGCCAATATCTGTTTAATGGTTTAGAGGAGAAGTAGAGCTGTTACTGACCAGGAAATCTGAGATTTCTACTGATTAATTGCATGTAGCTAGGCTATAGATGTTCATCAAACTCATTTACAAATAGATATAAATGATGGATAATCTTTCCAAACTACACGGTACTAATTCAGAGTTCTAAATAGACTAGTGAAATCTTATTCAGTATAGCTCATTAGAAAGTCATAACAATTTCAAATTCAATGGATTCAAAAGTGATTGAATCTATTATTACTCTAGTCTCTAAAGACAGAAACTATTAAAGTTATTCTCCAAACACAAGTAAACAGTATTATCCAATGAGGGGAAGAGAAATATGAAATTGGGATGTGAGTTTTAATCTATATCTAAAATATTTCAGTTATATTTACATGATAGAAAATAGTTGAAATTTGTCCCCTTAAGTAAAATCTTCTTGAAAAGGGGGGAAAAATGAGTGAGGGGAGGTAAAAGTGATCCAAATTGATTAAAAATGTAGGAGTGCCATCTGGTGTCTGAAAAAGAAAAATGCAAATGGCATCTTCCATTCTGAATGCTCCATTTCTCTCACAGGCCCAAGACAATGTGATAATGGTTTTGTTGGAGATGTTCTTTTAAGAAAGATATGCCATTAACAAATAGTTTATTTAGATATCACTACTTATATCCATTTGTCTTTGATGTAGCGAATATACATGTAGACCAAAATGAGGAGTTATTTGAGGTAATTTATCTCTTTTAGCTAAATTACCTAGAAACTTGAATCAAAATGAGATATTTCCCCTACCAGGAATCCTAATAGTTATTTCAATTTTCCATAAAATAGACCCAAATTGAGAATATAAGGTTATTCCTTTTCTTTCAAAAGCACTATTTTTGAAAGTAAAAATAATTATAATGAAATAGAAACAGATGGAGAACATATTTTTAAATAAGAAACTTCATGATGAACATTACTATTTCAAAAAGATGATTTTAGTGTTGCATTTTAAAGAGAAATATTAGTAATGATGGTAGATCTGCTCAGAAATAATGCACAAATATATTCTTTAAGAGTATTTAAAAACTTGTGGCATTTTGTCCATTTCTGAACTTTTTTTTTAACTAAGTCTTTGTAGCTCCACATAATACCTAACCCAGTTTCTTTGCATTGAGTATCACTGAGGACTTTAAACTACAGAGACTTATTGTCAATTCAAAAAGAATGATGTGTTTCATGAACGGAAGGATTCAGTATCTGTGACAGCACTGTGACATCAAAAGCAGCTTGGGCTTGTTGATCTATTTTGGTTATGATAATGGAATTACTAGTAAGTTAGAGTTCAATTCATTACTGGAATGAATATCTTCCACAAGACTTTACCTCTCTTTCAATCCATCTAACTCAGTAACCAGCAAAGAACTTATGGTTCCAAGAAGAAAAATTAATAGTAAGTATTCATTGTGTATATGTAAGTACAATTTTATGGAATTGCATAACATGTAATATGTAATTGTGTAATATGTAAACACAAACATATTTTATACATGTAAACACAATTCACTTATGCGAAGCATTTTTTGGTTAATAAAAGTTGAAATTTAAAGAAAAAATAAATTTAACTCTGATACAATTGTGTCTCCCATTGTTAACCTATGTGATGTCTCAGGCAAGATTGAGGACCTGAGAGTCAATGCTGGTTATAATAGTTTGCAAAGTGAGACTTTTTAGAATATTTTCACATCTACTCCCATCTCCTTTTAGCAACAGTTTGACTGTCCTTGTACAGGTCTTAGTAACTTTCCCTTTCCACAGGACCACTAGGCTAAAAGATAAAAGAAGGCATCAAAGGGCCCCGCTAGAAGCAATCATTTTTTCCTTAGAGACAGGAAAATGGCTGAATGATGATTGAGAGCTATTGGTCCATTTCTGAATTTGCCAACAAGCTCTGACCTCAGGATGAGAGGTAACCTGGAACCACACATGGAATGGAAGAAACAGGAAAGCAGAAGTAATTAATACCATTGTTTCAGGAAGAATCAAAATGGAGACAAACCTTTTTTTTCACTAAATTTTATATTTTGAGTAGTAAAAATATCAATAACAATATATCCACTTGATCCACCAAATATCAATACTGCTTTACAGTTTAAAAAGCACTTTTCTCAAAACAACTCTGGGAAGTAAGTACTGTAAACAGTTTCACAATGAAGTCTTAACCTTTTTGTATCATAGAGACCTTTGCCAATGTCATAAAGCCTATGGACCTTTTTCAGAAAGTTTTTAAGAATAAAAGATAAAATACATAGGAATAGTAAGGAAAATAATTAAATTGAAATGTCATTATTAAAATATTAAACAAAAAAATAACAAAATCACCATTCCCAGGTTAAGAAGTCCTGATCTAAAGGGACCTTAGATGTCAATTCATTTCACCTCCCCAAAAAGAAATAATGTAGAATATGCATGAAATTTATATACCTATGTGGATGATATGTGATTCTCATCAATACGAGGAATTCCCATTGCAAAAATTCCTTCTGTCAATGCAAATCACAACCCATTTCTGACCTATCTTCTAAATTTTAGTACTATTACTACTACTCTCATCTCTCAGATACTATCTTGACTATGAGTCTTTTTTATGTAGCTTTCTTTTTTTAATTTAATTTTTTTTAATTTTTTCCATGGTTACATGATTCATGTTTTTTCCCTCCCCTCATCCCTTCTCCCTCCCAGAGTTGACAAGCAATTCCACTGGGTTATACAGATATATATTATCACTTGAATCCATTCCTATAGTGTTCATTTTTGTAAGAGTAATCCTTTAAAACCAAAACCTCAAATTACATACCCATATAAACAAGTGATAAATCACATGTTTTCTTCTGGATTTCTACTCCCAGTTCTTTCTCTAGATGTGGATAGCCTTCTTTTTTCATAAGTCCCAATGAAACGGCCTGGATCATTGAGTTGCTATTAGTAGCAAATCGGCTATGAGTCTTTATGACAATACTGTACTTTGTTAGTTCATCTTCCAAATTACACCCCATGACTCAGGATATGCCATGATATTATATACTTTTCCCTCTTGCACCTATCAAACTGGATACCTGGTAGATATCACAAATTCCTTATGTCAAAACAAAACTTATTATTTAGTCCCCTCTCAATCCACCCCACTTCTAACTGTCCCTATTACTGTCAAAGGTACTCTAATAATTTGATTCTCGCAGGTTTATAACCCCACCATTATCCTTGAATCTTTACTTTCTCTCACTGCATATATCTAAGTTGTTTATAAATCTTGTTATTCTACCTTCAAAATATAACTCTTATCTAGCACCTTCTCTTTAATCCCCACATCTCTTACCTTAGTTTAAAAACTCATTACATCTTGTTTAATACAGTATTCTGTTAGTTGGGGATCCTGCCTCATCTCTCCCCATTCTGATTCATCCTACACTCTGCTGCCAAAGTAATTCTTATTAAATGCTTATCTGACCATGTCATTCTCCTATTTATTCAACTCCATCATTTCCCTTTTGCTCATAGAATAAAACATAATATATTTTGTTTTATTTTTAAAGCCCTTCAAAACCTAACCCTAATTTATTTTTTAGCTTCATTGGACCTTAGTGCCACTGTCTTTTGAGATGCAGACAAACTGATCTTTCTTTTTTTATCACATAAAATATTTTAGACTTTAACCTCTCAGTTTTGTACTGGTTCTTCCTCATAACTGAAATGGACTTTCTCATTGCTTTTGTCTCATAAAATCTCTCTCTTGATTCAAGACTCAGCTCAATGATATGGATATCTTCTACATGAAGCCTTTTCTGATCCCCTTCTCTAATGTTTTCATCCCCCCCAAACCACCTTATATTTAATAATTTTGTATGTTATACATTTATGCACTTTATATATATTCTGTATATGTATATATATGTATATATATATATATATCTGTTGTTTTTCCCATTAAAAACTAAGTTCTTAACAAATAGAAATTTCCTCTTTCTTTGTATTTCTATCTCCATATATCCCAGGGCACATACAAATTTAAGGCTTAATAAAATCCTGATCAATGGTTAAGTAGCAGATAAGAATGCTGTGTAAAAGAGAACTCATTGCAGTAGGAAACATGCAAAATTCAATTACTACATTAACAGATTTTAAATGTCATGCAAACAGTATGGTTGAACAAATAAGCATATTCCCCAAACCTAGTTTACTTATTTTTTACGTTGACCCTTTAACCTATTTCGAATGTCATAGCTTTGGGCAATGCCAATAGGTGAACATGTTCTCTAATATTTGACTGTCACAAGAAGAGATGCTTTCCCCTTCTTTCTCTACAGGTACCTATTCAGCATTTCTGTTTGCCCTAGTTTCATTTTATTTTTATGACTCCCAATATGGCGAGACATAGTAAGCAGTTAGACCTTTTGTACCTGACCAGTCCCAGATTTGACCAAAGCAAATAAAATGAATCACTTCCGACTTGCTCCTAGTATGAAATTAACATCCCTTGGTCAGATGATAAGGGCAAAAAACTTGGATGATAATGCTGTGTAAGTCATTAGGTCTATGGTTGTCACTTCTGTACCCTGTAAATTGTGAGATTCATCATTTTTCTGACAGCAGAGAACTAGTCCTTAGTGGGCTTTATAATACAGAATACAAACAATATATTACAGTTGCCCAAGAGTCTAGTGAATTCTGACATCCCCCTACTAAGATGATTCTGTTAGAGGTCTTACAAAGACCTTGATACTTTAATATCATTAGGGACAAGGGAGTGTTTGGGCGACTTAATGTTGCAGAAAGAAGAAAGGCAATCCAAATTCCTATAGTCTAGAAGGGATCTACTTTTTAAAAAAAGTTTTCAAGCTCCCTAAAGATATTGAATGAAAGTGCATTAATTAGGCATTCCCTTAAAAGCAGCCCAAATTTCGTTTCATTTCCTTTTGAATTGTTTTCAAATCTATACTATATGTCTTCTTTCACAACATGATGAACATGGAAATATATTGCATGATAGCATATGTATAACCTATGTCAAATTGCCATCCTAAGGATGGCATAGGGGAGGGAGGGAGAGAACATGGTTTGTAAAATTTCAGAAAGGTATTATTAAAAATTGCATCTACATGTAATATTGAAAAAAATTAAAAAGCAGCCCCAAACCAGACAAATTGTTCTCTTTCTATAAAAAAAAATTTGCCTATCTCACATAGATCTTTATCAATGACTTCTATGATTATTTCCCTTAATTCTAAGGGTGGGTTCAAGGAACTCATTTTTCAAAGTGTTTTCACAATTAGGCAAAAGAAAGCAGCTTACCTTAATTCCATGCTAACATTGGCCCTCAGCATTATGAACAAGTTGGCATCTATTTTAAAAGACTATAAATATTTGTTATGTGCTTTTATATAAATCAGAAATGAAATGACATGGTGGAAATGAGCTGACAGATAATTCACAGATCTTGTTTTTACCCCTTAGGTCTAATATTTTTCACTGACAAAATTTTATGAAAATGATTATGAAGACACAATGCTTACTAAGTTTTCAGTTCTGATTGTTCTTTCTGTCTGTCTTTGTTTCCCTCTGTCTATCTCTCTTTCTTTCTCTTCTCTATATTGGTAGAGGTGCTAACAAGTGATGAAATGATCTGAACAAAGGCAGACAGAAATTAAAAAAAAAATGTAGGTAGGAGAACCCAATTAAGATCTCAGAATGTCAGGGGTAGAATGGGGCTTCAAAGGTCAGATTGTTCAAGCAACTCATCTAATAAGCGATGATACTAAAATGCAAAAAAAGGGAAATGCCCTGCCCAAGGTCACACAGAGTTCAATGGATTCTCTGCTTTCTGTGAGCCTAACTCTGCAAAATGATGACCAAATCCCTCTTTTTGCCTGCTGAGACTATGTTAACCAGGTACTTACGGGCTCCAGTGGCTCTGTCTGTCACCCTAAAGGTCAAATTAAAATTTCTTACTGTAATATCCAAACCTACTGTTCCATCCTGACTATCATTTTACAAACCAACAAATTAGTGATGATTTATTGAGTACTTAGGCTTAACGTACCCTGCTGAAGTTGAGCAGAAGTAGGAGATATATGAGCACCAGGGAAGGACTACTAAAAAGTCCTCCATAAAAATATGAGACCTAATTGTAAGCAATGGATTTCTAATCTTGTCAGAAAGAATGTCATACATGAAAAGAGAAAAAAAGATAATGAAATGATATGTGAATGGTGGCATTTGCTGTCCTTTATACTCGAAGGGGTCCAAAATGACATCAGTACATTAAGGTCAAGCAATAGTGTGTCTGACAGTGACTGATTGGATCAATAAGAGTTTAGAAGATTCTACCACAGGTCAGGCACATTTGGGAGGGAAATGGCTTTTAATGTGAACATCTCGTGTTCTTCTGAGCTAAGGCAATTCTGCTTTGCTCATCGAGCACAAGCGCCTTCTTTGATGCACCACACCATGCTGGGGAGTCTTGTGCCAGTGTCTCCCATCCCTCATAGCTGATGCCAAAGTTCTTCAGAAAGAATTTGAGGGTTTTGCATTGCTTTTTCTGATATCCTTGAGAGGGCTTGTCTTGTGAGTCCTCCATAAAATGGCATTTTAGGTCAGTGTGTTGTATGAATTTAACATAAATAATACCCCCTCTTTCCTTTTAAAAAGGAAAGTTTTAAAAATCTATTTCAGTCTCATCTCACTCTTTGACTGGGTTAAGAACAAGGCTGAGGTTTTTCTGGATAAAGAGGATATTTCATAGCTCCCTGGCATCCCTGAAGCCACTTGTCTCTTATCCCAAATGACTCCTGGTGTCCAGAAGACTGGCCTATGACCCAAATTGAGGTCAAGTCTGTCCAAACAGGAAAACCCAGAAAAAGTGATTTCACTGGGGGAATAGTTATGGATTGAGGAAGTTTGCTTTCTTTTTTTCTTTTTTTTAAACCCTTAACTTCTGTGTATTGGCTAGCCCAGGGTCACACAGCCAGGAAGTGTCTGAGGCCGGATTTGAACCTAGGACCTCCCGTCTCTAGGTCTGACTCTCAATCCCCTGAGCTACCCAGCTGCCCCCAGTTTGCTTTCTTTTTGCTAGGAAGTGGTGCGGTCTCTAGTTCCTGGCAGGACAGCACATGGTCTTTTTCCTAGTGAATGGGGACATGAAGTGAGCAGCAAGCTCAGGCTCACCAGGCAATTAGCTTTGTGATTACATGCCTTTTCTCTTCAATCTGTTTTCATTATTTAATAAATAATTATTAATTAATATAAGATCACCAGAGAATTTTAATCTTAACAATCTTGGAACAACCTAGGAGTCTGAACTCTTTTTTCCTGCCTTTTCCCAAGTGTTTTTTTCTTGTCACATGAGTGACTTGCATGTAGACTAATTTGTTTACATATAAAATATATATGGATTTGTCAAGGAGAAACCTCCCCTTCTACTCTCTGCGCCACTTTTCTTCCTAGTCTTTTCTACTTAGTCTCCAAAAAGATGTAAAATAATGACTCCCCTAAGGGCATGTTTTCTTTGAGGGAAGTTCCCACACATGATATGACAGACAACATGGTGACATTAAGAAATTATGTCATAGGTTTACCATCACCAGAATAGAGGAAAATTTGCTGTTAGCAATCATATCTGTGAAAGTGAATGGAATGAATTTACCCATAAACTGTAAGTGGATGATAGGAAGGATTAGAAACCAGAATGTAAAAAATAGTTATTCAAAAGAAATTCATTCGAAATAGAGGAACACACAGAGTTAAAACAATGGGTTGGTTCAGCTGAGATAAAAAAAAGGTAATGGCAATATTTATCTCACTCAAAGCAAAAGCAGAAATGTGCTTAATTAAAAGAGGTAGGCAGGGAAACTATGTCATGCTAAAAGGAACCATTCAAAATGAATGAAATCAATATTAAACATAAATGTACCAATTGGCATATCATCCAGATTTTTAAAACAAATGTTCAACATATTATAGGAAGAAATAGATACTAAAACTATACTAGTGGAAGACCTCAATAGTTCCCTCTCAATGCCAGATAATTCTACCCAAAAAATTAATAAGGAAGAAGTTAAGAAGATGAATAGGATCATAGAAAAGTTATATACAATCAACCCCTGGTAAAAACTGAATGAAAATAGGGGGATTACATCTTTTTCTCAGTTGTACATGGTAACTTTTCAAAAATTGAGCTATGTTTTAAGGCATAAAAAAAACTCACGAAAAAAGCAGAAAAAATCAGAAGAAAATAAATATATCATTTTCAGACAATAATAAAATAATTTTTTTTCAATGAAGCACCATTGAAGGAAAGATCAAAGTTAGTTGGGAATTAATTAATTTAATCCTAAGGAATTACTGTGTCATAAGACAAGTCTTAATTTGATTCCACAAAAAAAATATCTCCAGGAAAAGATGTATTCATATGTGAATCCTACCAAATATTTAAGAAATAATTGATCTTAATTCCAGATAAAACATTTGAAAAAATATTAAAGAATTTTGTTAAATTCCTTTTATGAAACAAATGGTGTTTTGACAATAAAATGAGGAAGAGCAAAAACTGAGGGAGCAAAGTAAAAGCCAATTTTCTAAATAAATATCAGTACAAAGGTTTTTTTGTTTTTGTTTTTTTTTTAAACCCTTAACTTCTGTATATTGTCTCATAGGTGGAAGAGTGGTAAGGGTAGGCAATGAGGGTCAAGTGACTTACCCAGGGTCACACAGTTTGGAAGTGTCTGAGGCCAGATTTGAACCTAGGACCTCCCATCTCCAGGCCTTACTCTCAATCCACCGAGCTACCCAGCTGCCCCCTCAGTACAAAGGTTTTAAAGAAAATATAGCAAGGATTTAGAACACTATATCACAAATAATATACACTATGACCAGGTAAGGTTTATACCAGAAATGCAAGGCTAGTCTAATATCATGAAAACTATCATAATTGACCATATTGTTAAATTGGAAAAAAACACAACTATTAAATGGTCAGAAAAAACAAGTATTTAATCAGGAGAGGCATAGGGTACAAATATTTAGGCCTCCACACAGAGTCACATGCTCAAAACCACACAGAACCAAAGGCTTTGGCTACTCTGGCTGCTCCAACCCTGGGAGTGACACCATGCTAGATGATGCTCAGAGGAACCATGAAAACAAAGAAATGAGTCCTAGACAGGATTATCTGGAAGAGGCTGATGCTTTTCAATGGACACAAAAGGGCTGGGCTACTTGAGAAAGGACTTTGATGTAATAGGAGAACTTCTAAGACTAAAAGGGTATTTTACATCTGATTGAGTCTGCTAGCTCAGCCTAATGTACTTTAAGGTCTATTTTTAGTCTGAAACTCTGAGTCTAGGATTTCCTTTCTGGATAAATTCTCATGTGACAAGGTCAAACTTGGGGTCTTCAGCTTTCAAGCTAACTAGACTTGGTGTTTTCTAGATTTCAAGTTGACAATATCAATAAAAAAATAACAAAAAGCATCTAATCATATCAATAGGTGCAGAAAAGGATTCTGTAAAGTGGAATACCCATTCCTATTTATAACACTAGGAATTAATGAAGCCTTCCTTAAAAAGAAAAGTAGTTTATATGTAATACCAAGAACTAGCATTAAGAAAAGTGTTATCAATAAGATCAAAAGTGAAGGAAATATTTTCATTATAACCACTCATTCAATATTGTATTAGAAATTTAGCTTTAGCAATAAGACAAGAAAAATTTCAGGATTAAAAATAGAAAATGAGGAAACAAAACTATCACTTTTGCAAGTAATATGATATTATAGTTAGAGAACCCTAGAGAATCAACCAAAAATCTAGTTGAAACAATCATCTTTAGAAAAGTTGCAAAATATAAAATAAACACAATTAATTCATTACCATTTCTTATTCTATTAATAAGACCAGGAGGAAGTAATTAAAAAAGAAATTTTATTTAAAAACTTCAGACAACATGAAATATTTAGCAATCTTTTTGCCAACACAAACCCGGAGACACTTTTTTACCTAAAGATATATCTAAAGAATTAGAGAAATATCAATTGCTCACAATTATTTCATTTTTCATCAGTTCATATAATTAGTGACATGTTTTCCTATATTGTCATTTCTAACATTACAGTAATATCTTATACATCCACCAGTCATAATTTGCTTAGCTATCTCTCATCAGAGGAAATTATTTTTTTCTAGTTCATTACTGCTACAAAAAGTCATTCTATACTTCTTTTGATTTATGATGCATTTTTCTTTTAGTAATTGACTTTCTTGAGGATGTGTCCTCAGTCAGGATGGGGTTGATTGGGAAGTATAAATTCATATTGTTTCAGACATGGAATTTTCAGTCACCATTAGCTTCATTCCAAATTGCCTTTGACAATGATTGGGTCAATTCACAGGGAAGCTGAAAATTTTAAGGAGTTAAAAACTGCAAATAAATCAAGAAAGAGGATGCGGGAAAAGCTAGTGGATGGTAATTATCCTTATCCTTTTGTTCCTTCCAAATATATCTCTTTTGTCCTTTTGATATGCACCACTCCTTTTTTATTGCACCAGGGACTTTTCAGTTATATAATGAGAATCCCTTTCTTCTTTCTGATTATCACAGTATAAACTTCAGTTTAAAGACAGAGAGATAAGATTCAGTTCCTTGAGGATTTTGCTAATTAGCCCTACCTTTTTTCTGTCCAATTGCACAGTTTCTAACCCTTCTCCAAATGAATATATTTATTTGCCATGAGTCTCTAAACAAGAATTTGTTGATCTCTTTCTTTTATTACAGTAAAAGCAATTGTATTTGTTTTATTTAATTGTTGATCAGAAATCTATTCACAATATTTAGTTACTCTCCAAATGATGAACACTCAGTTTTAAAACATTCAGCATTTAAGAATGACTCATTGGATAGACTATTTTCTCTTTTTATAAATTCTAATTAATTAAAAATTGATAAACCTAATTAAGTTTTAATTAACGATTTAAATTTTGCCCTCACCCAATTGAAACCAACTAAAAAGGTTCTGTGCTGAACCAACTTCTGGTGTCTGATGTAGGAAAATGTCTACACTATCCCTAACATACATACATACAATATACATACAGATGAATATATACACATTTACAGCCCTTAAGACTGGCTCTTGAAGTAGACTGAATAAATGAAATAGGTTAGAAAAATAAAGTAGAATTGAAGTAGATTAACCCATTCCTGCATTATTTAGGAAATTGACCTAATCCCTCTAGGACGCCAAACAACCTAGGCAAGTGGTGGGTCAGAGTCCATATTCTACTATGGACAACAAAGGGATATAGCTAACTTTGGATGAATGTTTAAGTACAAACAAATAGGTCAGGATGGAATACAAGGTAAACATGTAGCTAACTAAGGCTGAGTGTTTAGGTGTTTGTGAAGAGTAAATATCCTAAATGTTACCCACTTACCACTACTGAGGTTTTGTGATGAGTTTGTCTAGACAAATAAGAACCTGGATGTAAAAGGGAATAGCCTTGTATCATGTAAACCTCTATAAGTTGTATTGTTCTGTTAGTCTGCACAGTTTTCCACTAGGGGAGACTATCTCAGCTGGTAATAATATTAATTTTTCTCTTTTCTCCTTCTTTAACCAATAAATAATGGTTCCAATTATCAAATTTCTGGGTGTCTGGACTCGTGTTATGAAGTACCCCACTTTACTCTGTTACCACTGCTGGGCTTGTACTCCAAAGGGATAATAAGGAAAAAGACTTGTACAAAAATATTTATAGCCTCGCTCCTTGTGGTAGCAAAAAAATTGGAAAATGAGGAGGCATCCATTAATAGGGCAATGGCTGAGGTATCTGATGGTGATGGAATATTATTGTGCTGAAAGAAATAATGAACTGGAGGAATTCCACGTGAACTGGAGAGACCTCCAGGAATTGATGCAGAATGAAAGGATCAGAACCAGAACATTGTACACAGAGACTGATACATTATAGCACAATCAAATGTGATAGACTGTTCTACTAGCAGCAATTCAATGACCCAGGACAATCCTGAGGAGTTTATGAGAAAGAATGCTATTCACATCCAGAGAAAGGACTGTGGGAACAGATATGCAAAAGAAAAATATATTATCAATCATGTAATTTGATAGGGATATGATTAGGGTTTTGATATTAAAAGATTACTAGAAATATGAATAACATGAAAATAGGTTTTGAACAATGATACATATATGACCCAGTGGAATTGCTTGTCAACTCTGGGAGGAGGTAGGGAAGGGGAAGGAATCATGAATCATATAACCATGGGAAAATATCCTTAATTAAAAAAAATTGTCTCTGTCCTACATGCTTTAAAGAATTATTAAAATGAGTTACTTCCAGAGATGGATCTATATTAGTTAGAAAAAATTAAATATTATAGCTAGAAATTACCTTATTTCTAAGTTTAAAGTATTCCAGAAGGGTAAGGGAGTCAAGAAAGATAAAAAACAAAATAAATTGCTGTCATGGTAAGGAGGTACAACATGTGGTAACTGTGCTTAAGAAGAGGTTGAAATAATTACTGTAAATGGCAAGATTTAAGGAAAAAGTATGTTTCTTCCCGATAAAACCATTTTAGTCCTAAAATTCAACTATTCCATTGAAATTTGGTGTAGTATAAGCGATCTAAAAGATCAGTCTCATTTGATAGATAGGGAAACTGTGGTCTTTAGAAATATTTGAGAAAAATAGTCTCTTATATTAAACCAAAATTGCAAGCCATTATTCATTCTTGCTTCTTTTAAAATAAATACATTATTCTGATACCTTAGCCCTCCTAAGCTTGCTAAAAAATTGAGAATTTGTTTGGTGTGAAAATTAAAGCTCTGAAGTTAATTTCATTAAAATTACTGTTTGTGATTTTTAATTATTTCCAGTCTTTATGCCCATGGCTCCTCCCCAAAATTTCCCCCAAATGCCTCATTATGTTATGCAGTTAATAATGAATTCTCAAAGGCTGTCTCAACAGAATATAATCTTGTGCAAATTCTATCAGGATAGAAAGACTTTTCAGAGGACTGAAAGCCAGGCCTACAGGTGAGAGAACCTAGGTTCAAATCTGACTTTAGACACTTCTTAATTGTGTGACTCTGGAGTCACTTAACCCTCATTGCCTAGACTTACTGCTCTTGTGCCTTGGGACTAAAACACAGTACTGATTCTAAGACAGAAAACAAAGGTTTTAAAAATAAGATGGAAAGACTTAATATGGACCTAGTGACAGACTTTGGTCTTAATGACTCAGATATGACCTAGGTAAAAGAATAATCACATAAAGTATGGTCACCAGGTGATAAATATTTCAAATTATTTTGACCACAGCAACTCCTAAAGGCCTTCTACTGAAGTACTGAGTATTTAAGACCTTTACAAGTGAAGGAAGTTCCACACTGATATAATTTCAAATTCTTAGAGTATATGTTCATGAAAAGCATTAAGGAACTCACTACTCCTTTCTTTTGGTCATCTAACAAAAGTACCACCTAAGAAAGAATGACATCTACAATTGGAAATGATTTGTCACTGTTCAGAAACTTCACATTTCATTACAGTTTTGCTGTAACAAAAATAAAACAAAATCACCCTGAAGCATCCATTTTATTTTCACATCATTATTAAAACAACTTTCTCCAAAGTCGTGAAATGTCAGCTTTCCTTGATACTCTACAGAAATGGGTGGACCATGAGTAAGGGATATTGCCCTATAATATCAGGCTTCATTGATATATTGTTTATTTTTTGCAGAAATACTTTTTCTTTCTTTGTACTTTATTATAAAACATGGTCATGGACAATTATGGGGGAAGAATATACTGGAAAATATAGAGGATTTTTAAAAGACGGATATCAATAAAATAATTTTATAAATATTCTTGCCTAGTCTCATCATATTTCTAACATACATATTTGAGGTAATTGCGTAATAGATAATGTCACAAATGTCATTAAATAAGTCAGATCTCATTGTAACAGAATTCAATAAATAGGAAGGAATCTTCTTGCCAATGGGGAAATGATATAGATTTTAAAAAATGAATTTGCAGATGAGTGTTCTTTATTTATGAGCCTTTGAGGAGCTTTTTCACCAATAAATTCATTGTCATAATTCATTTTTTAAATATGTTCTTTTGAAAGAACATTTACATAGTAGCACCCAAGAGATGATATAGGCCTGAGGCAGAAACTGAGAAAATCTTGCAAGATTGGGCAGTGAGGAGGAAGAGAAAGAAATAAGTAACTTGTCAAAGAGAAAGAAGCAGTAATTAGATCTGAATCAAGCAGGAAAAAGCTGTTCACTCTCTTTTATTTAAGCACAATAAAATTCCAAGAGAGAGCAGAGAATTAGCTTAACTAAGCATCAGGTAGCATAGAGAAACTTTATTATTTCTGTTAGTGTAATACTTCATTCTTATAGGTGAATCTCTCCATGGACTTGCTACTATATCAACTGTCCCCATAAGTCCTCCTGAAATCCCAATGAAATGTTCAGCAAGCTCTTATAAGTCTAACTTAGAAGCTAGAATAATCAAATCCTGAGACAGAACTTGTCAAAAAATCAGATTTTCAGGCCCTTTGGTCCCTTGCTTCATCTACCAGATGGCTTTGTGACACAGTCCAGACTGATGTTCTTTTCAATGTTTGTCATCTGACTACTAACCATATCCTGTTTCTCTTATCATCTCTTCCCATGTATCAAAACAAATTCAGGTGGCTTGTTTTTTGTTTTTGCTTGTCCAATTTATTTCCCTCTGCATTTTATCCTGAATTTAAGCATGTATTTGTGTGTGTGTGTGTGTATGTGTGTGTGTGTGCACTTGCTTTCATATTCAACACAAATCCAGCACAGTAGAAAGCAACATCTTCTATGAATTTCTGCCAGGAGAGGTTGCCAGTGGGAGGAATGGCTTAAATGAGCCAGGGAAGAGTATGAAACACCAATAATGATGTTGAAACTGGCTTCAAAAATTGTTTCAAAATAACTCCATCCTCATCAATTTAAATGCAATTATTATATTGTAGATCACAAACTTTTATATATTCAAGTATTCTAATGGAGGTCCAACCAAACAACTAGATAATTCTATAACCATCTATTGAACCTATAACAGGAATCAGACAATGCCATTTGGTTTGGAAAACGTCTCAAATCTCTTCCAATTTCACATTTTTATAATGTGATTCCTTTGCCCATTGACATATTTGGAATGTTCCCTTACTGAATTCCAGCCTATTTAAGTTATATCATTCCTCCAGGTTCCCAAGATATAATTAAGACCATCGTTTTCTTTCCAAATTCTGTTAAGCCATGCCATTGAGAAAACATACAGAAATGTAAACATTCTCCTGATTTTACCATGGGTAGCACTATTGAATAATATTTGACTAAAATGAGTTCTATATAATTAAAACCCAAAATTGACAATATATTTTGCATCTGGCATGTACTATTAACATTGGGAATAAAAAGAACAAAATGAAAAACAATTCCAGGCCTTAAAGAGTTTATTTTAGGTGGACCTGAGACAAAAGGATAAAATATTTATACAGATAAATTAGTACAAGATAGTTTGATGAGAAAAAGTACTTAGAATTGGAGGAATTGAAAGAGAACTCCTAGAGAAGATGAGCCTCAAAATAAGCAAAGACCAAAGGGGTAAGCATGGAGGTGGAAGGGTTAATACGAAAGTCATAAAAAAAGTCAAGTAAATTGTTCAATTTTTGCATACACACAAAGAAATTAATTTTATTTAATAATACAACTAGTTTTATTGACGTTACCTAAATAATGGAACTCAGAAAGGCAGTATTCTATCTCTGCTCTCTGGAAAGAACATGAAAATTGATGGTTGGTCAAATACTACTCTAAAAAGAAACCGAGAATCAAAGGGGGGATGTCAATAATAATAATAACAACAATAATAGTAAATCTGAAATATGTGTATCTTAACAAGGGGCATTCAGTCCTAGAAAAGAGAAAAGTCAATCACATTGCTCTGGTCACTAGTCATATTTGTCTGTACTTCATCAAAATCATTGCAGATGGCTTTGTTATATTTAAAAAGAATAATTTTGAGAGATTGACAAAACCATAAGAATTTCCAGGACAATAAATATACGGTAGTGTCCTAACCTTAACAAAGAGAATATTAGCCACACCAGAAATAACAATTATTATATACGTATTGTAAGGAGGCAATTGTGCTATGTGCTGAGAGATTTACAAGTTTAGATAAGATCAGAATCTGCACTCACCTTATGGTATGGAGAGTGGCTACAAACTAAAATAACTATAATGCACAATCTATTCGATATTCAGATTAATTTGTGATTTCATTGAATTAGGAATTACCTCCTACTATGGAGATGGTAACCCATCCATGCCTGACCACTGTGTATGACTCTTGTCCATGTTCCCCAAAATTCTTCATGATGGTCCCAAACCAACATGCTAGAGGTAGAATTCACAATTCTACCATTTTTCAGATTAAACTGTCAGCAGGCCTCCCCTCCCCTAGTCTCCCCTTTCCTCCCTTCCCCTCTCTTCCCCTCCCCTCCCCTCCCTCACTTTCTACGGGGCATAGAGAGAGTGCCAGTAGAGTATTCTGACTGGCCACTTCTTATGCATCATTCTTGCCACCTTATTAAGCCACTCTTCCTATCACACAATTCCTTGATGACATCCTTTATTCCTGTTCTTTTAAAGAATTTCTCATTGATTATATATTGTAGCCTATGAATATCCATCATGTACAATAGTACCTGGGAAATGCATTAGAATTATAAATTGAATACTATGTGAGGTCTAATGGGGAATGCCATTATTATTTGGAAAAATTAGGAAAATATGAAACCCATGACATTTGGATTGGACCTGGAAGTTTAGAAAGGAATTCAATATATAGGAATAGGGAGGAAAGAAATACTAGCCATAGGGAATGATGTGATCTAGCCAAAGAATACCAAACTTTGAAGGCATGAGAAATATCTAATTTATCTACATCCATTTCAGAAACCCCAAAAAGAAATTATTCATATTTTAAATGTGGGAATATGTTCCTACTTGAATTCTTTGCATCTTGCTATAACTTTACCTTAGGAAAAGTCACTGTTGCAAAAGCACTGCTTCAGCCAAAGGCACCAACTATGTAGAATCTGTGCCTAACAAGTAGGGAAGAATCGCAGTGAAACAATACAAGTCTGATATTTCTGAAAGGAATTAAACACAAATGATTTGCCTGGTTAGAGGCAGAAAAGATAAAAAGATTAAGAAGCAGTTTTCAGCATTTCCTTGATAATGCAGAGAATTTCCTTTGTGATTTTTCAGATTTTTAAAAATGAATCTGACAGTAATTATTCACTTGATAGGCCAAACTGCCATTTTCTTTGCATAAAAATCAGGTGCATATCTGCTATCCCCTAAGCATCTGCTATCCTTTATAGGCAAGGCAAAGGGGGATAATTCTATGAAATAAGATATTTCCAACAGAGTAGTTATGGACTGCATAATATATGGTAAAAGCAAGTGGTAGGAATGAACCTTTTCATGTAACTATGATAACATATTATTTACGTCTAATGTTTCGCTTCTACAAAGCCTATGATATTGGACCTAGGCATGACTTGTTACCATAAAAACTACACTTTTATGTTTTATAACTTTCTTGACATATATTTTATGAGCATGGCAGCTTTTCAAAGAGCACTGGACTTGAAGTTAAAACACTGAAGTTAGATTTCTGATTCAGTTATTTACTAGTCGTGTGGTCATGGACATGTCCTTTAACTTCCTAGAATCTAAAGTTTTTTATATGTAAAATAAAAATATTTCTCATACTGCTTACTTCACAGAATTCTTAGAGGCTAAGCATTTTCTGATCTTTCAAATGTAAAAATAATTTCTTTCTGGACCTATGATTTTATACATGTGTGAAACCACTCCACCTATGCAAATTGGCAACTAATCTGTCAAATTCTTAGAGAATCTGTTGGTATCCTGATGAATAAAGTCACTTGGCTATTGTCACAATAGAAATGGGAATAAATTTGATTGTTTTCTAACCTCAAATATGGTCCTCTATTCACTATCTCATTTTTTTAATGATAGTCACTGCCAGCACCACAATCATCTCATTCTTCTTGTCTTTTTCAGATGAAGTTCAAAGAGAACAACAATCCTGGGAAGAACCTCTCTCCTACTATTGTTATTATTGTTGTTCTTCATTCAGCCATATCTGACTCTTTGGGACCCCATAAAAGAAAGCATGCCAGATATTCCATTATCTCTTGAAGTCTTTCCAGGCTCATTGCTTCCAAATTTTATCTAAAATTTACTTCCAAAATTTATCCATTGCATTCTTCATTATTCCCTTTTCCTTTTGGCTTCAACCAACATCAGCTCTTTTCCAATGAGTCCTGTCTTCTCTTAATGTGGCTAAAACACTCAAGCTTCAGATTTATTATTTGAACTTCCAGTGAATAGTTTGAAAAAATGTCTTTAAGTTGATTAAATCATTTAAATTAATTTGATCCCCTTGTTATTCAAGATGCTCTCAAAAGTCTTCTTTAACAACATACATCTTTCCATATGGTCCAACTCTCACAGCCATCGATTGTTCCTGCTATTAGTTTTATACTGACGAATCTGTTGTTTTATTGAACAAGTAGACAAAATACATGATTTTTATAATTGAATAATAGTAATAAGATTCATGCTTATTTTCTTTAGGCTTATTAAAAGCATTCATGGAGCAGCTCTAGAATCAAACACATCAGGGCAATGGGAGTCATTTTACCTTGTACTATTCTCAGATAGATTTTTTTTCTTCTGTGCTAGGTCTTTATATATTAAAAGATTTTAATTCCAACTGCCTTGGAGTTTATGGATGTTTGATATGATGGTATATATTAAAAATATTGTTCTTAATTTTTATAAATCATTATTATATCAGGGCAATTGTGGGCCAGAGTTCCATCTAGGAAAATGCCTTGGTTCCAGGACAGTTCAATGAATTGGATGTTCAAGAATATATTAAAGTCTGTGTCTGTGGTGTGAAACTTATTGTCCATAATTTATGAAAGATAATAAGCTTCTGATATATAAGCCTAGTTATCAGCTCATATATTATGTGTATTAAGGAAGTATTAATTTATGATCATTTGACAGGGACAAGATCATTGTCACAAAAAATTACATAATAGTTATACTTAAGAAGCCTAGATTTGGCTTCAAATAAAAATCAATGAATTTTATTTGAAGAAAAAGAAAGTTCGCTACATTTTGCGGGGTTCAAAAATTACCATTTATATTTTCTACTACTACTACTACTACCACCACTACCACTAATATTACTATTACTATCACTAGTAAAACATTTCTCTTTAATAATAATAATAACAACAACAGCAAAAACAGATATAGTAATTTAAAGTTTACAAAGTACTTTATAAGCATATATCATTTTATTGCCAAAAGAAATATATAAATTATTTCCTGTGGTTATCCTTATCTTATTAATGAGAGAACTGAAACTCAGAGCTAATAAGTAATTTGTGTGATGGAGACAGGCTTTGATCCCAGTTCCTCTTGAAACTAAGTTTCATGATCTTTTTATTTCCTCTCATCTCACCTAAACTTTTTTTTACTTTTCTTCTCCCTTCTTTCTATTCTTTCCCTTCTTTTCTAACTTTCTTTTCCCTCTCCCTCTAATCTCATTATATATACATATAATTATTTTTATAACTTTTATTTTAACCGATTTTTAATTATTAAGGGAAATCTTGACAGTTTAAGCAATCTAGTGCTTTTATCAGCACACAAAATCTCTCCTGGTATAGTCAAATCCAATGCTCTTTTATCTGCAATGTGCAATTGAACATGGCATGTTCATAATCATGCTACCCTAAGGACCATTACTACCTTTTTACTAAGATTTACAACCCTATGTCTTTGTAGGACATGAGCCCCCAAGTTGTGCATGCTTGATTGATTAATCAGTAAAATCCTCCCAAATGTCAGTTGTGCAAACAGAATGCTTTATGCTTAGGTGCCAGGGCAACCTTTCGAGAATATAATCCTCTTGCAATGATGTGCTTAGAAAAGAACAATGGAAAGATGCTCTAATGCTGAGTGAAATGACCATCTTTTGCTTGGAATACAAACAGAATCCTATGGCTCTCTGTCGTCCACCTAATGAGCTATTTTCTGAACTTCTCTTGGAAAGCAAAGAAAGCATGAAGCAGTTCAATACAAGCTGCTCCATCATTCAAAATATTAAAATTAAGCTTATTTACATTCTTTATAAGGTCATCTTTTCCTTTCCAACCTTCCCTCCTAAATCAAAAGAAATAGGCATTTATTCACCCATAGGTTCATATGGTTTCAATATAGAGAGAATATACATATGGATGAATTTTCCTCTCCAAAGTGAAAGGGAAAAATTACTCAAGCATCATAGAGTGTTTTTGCCTGCACATATAACATTTTAAAATAGAGGCGGCTGTTCAACCTCTCTTGATTTCCATGGTGGATTAGACAGTAAGAGAAATATCATTTTTGATGAAGATAAGCACCCTTTGATGTTTCTTTACTCATGGTTCATTCATTTTCTGCTTCTTTGATGCAAAGCAAATGCCAATTTAGAATGGATGTGCCCAAACATCACTTTGAAGACATGTGATATGGGACCACAAGGGTTAGTTCTTAAATGTGTCTTTAGACAAGGTCAGTTAATGAGAGAATAAAAACAGTATAGTTTGAGAGCTGAAAGGGAGAATTAAATAATGAATTTTCCAGTGTGAGAAGAGGCTGAGATGACTTTGAGGTCCAAAAACCAGGGAAATCACCATCAAAGGGGGAGGGTCAGAAAGTGAATAATGGAGACTATAATAAAAAAGCCTGAAATTTTGAAAACTCTTAGGAAGTGCAAACCCTTCAACATAACTAGATAAAGTATTGGTCCCCAGTTTGTTTGTTTGTCTGTTTTCCCCACATGAATTCTGAAGAGACAAAACTAACTTCATCTAGGTGCTGGGCTTTATCCCTCAGCCTTAGTGGAGTGTCACACAATCACAAATCTGTCCTGAAGCAATTCCATTGTTTCCTCAGGTCTCTACCTAAATTCTGTTGCCATGCAGAACCCTAATGCACTACTGAGCCAGCCAGAGCAAGCATTTACTTTCTTGTTTCCTATACTTGTTGTATTCCATTGAAATGCCTTGGGTAAGGTACATTAAGGCTTAGAAAATAGTCATCTCTGCTGTTATTTCACTGAATTGTTACCCACTTGGGATTCTTGGTGTCCTAAGTTTCAGGTGCCAAATCCTGAACTATGTTATAAATGTAGGCAAATCAGAATATAATGTAACTGAAAATATTTAGTCAAAAATACATTGATGGGAAAAGAACATAGATATTAACATGTGGTTTTCTAAATCGACAAGCAGCCTGCAGGTGTGTGTGTATATACATATATATATATATATATATATATATATATATATATATGATTTAGTAGCCTCTATTTCTATTTGAATTTTGATACTGTCCTATGCCATATAGACAGCTGAAATTATTCTATCTCTTGTGCGTGTCTACTCTTCCATCATTTAGGTATATGACTCATAACTCAAATACAATCAAAATCACTATCTTAGAAGCAGCATTGTATAGTGGATGGAGATGAGGCACTAACGTGAATTGGTAAAAAGGATTTTCCTGATTTGGGAATTCTCTATGCCAACGAAATCACAGTTTCTATACCCATCAATATCTTAGTGTCATAATTCAAAAAAGCAATTTATTTTATCAAAAAATTACTGGACTGGTTTTATTTTATCATGTCCTGCTTTGTTTTACCTTATTCTATTTCATAGTCTTTTCTAAATATACTCCCTTTTCCTACATTGAACAATATTGATCTTGCATAATAGGATAAAAATTTTAGAGCTGGAAGAGACCTTAGGAGTCATATAGCCAATCTCATTATTTAAATGATGAAGAAACAAGCCCATCCAGGTAAAATGATGTGCCCAAACTCACATAGATATAAAATGGAAGATTTAATATTCAAACCTGGGTCCCCTGACTCCATAGACAATGTTCCTTCCATTGTAATAGTAATGATACTGGTAATGATAGTAATAGTAGCAGCAGCAGTAATAGTACTAGTGCTAGTCATTGTCACCACTTATATTATGTTTCCTATGTAGGAGGCATTGTGCTAAGCATTTTACAAATATTATCTAACTTAATTCTCACAACAACCCTGAGAATTAAGTATGATGATTATCCCCATTTTACAGATGAGGAAACTAATGTAAATGAGATTAAGTAACTTACCTAGAGTTGCCCAGCTAGTAAATGTCTAAGGTTAGTTTTTAATTTATATTTTCATGCAGGCAAAGCCCTCTATCCCTTTTGTCATCTAGTTACCTCCAAGCTTCTTCCTTTCTCTTAACAATAAAAGAAAATTTGCTTAGTAAAACAGTTGAGGAAAACAATCATGTATAATAAGATTCAATAAACTTTGTTCCTAAAAGCTCCTATATTTTTTCTCAAGATGTGGCAAGTATTAACTTGGAAATAACACAAAAGTAGTCGGAAAAACCAAGTCTTTGATCAGGAAAGGGAGCAAAAGAATTTGGGGAACTTATATATGCTTTGGGAAACCAAGGGACAGGGAAATATGATTAATTGACATTGCCATAGTTACTAGGAAACTGTAGTGTTCCAACTAGTTGATGGGTTACAAGCAGGCTTGGGAAAGAGACCATAACCAGAGACTGGGGTATCAGGAAGTGACCTAATTACAGTAGACACTAAAAGGATAGCCCCTGCCCAGGTGCTGGTCTTCTTGGGAAGGGCCTGATAAAATGAGGAAAACCTCTAGTATAAAAGGATATTTAGCATTTGCTTAGTCCCACCTAACTGAGATTATCATTTACCTGAGACTAGCTAAGTCTGAAACTTCCCTCCAGACAGGGATGAACTTGGGGTTTCCACTTACAAGCTAACCCTAAACTTGGGGTTCATCAGATCTTACTGGGCTACAAGTTTGGACATTTCTAGATTCCATGTTGACACAAGTATGCTTCATATTTGTATTTAGGAACCAAGTGTACCATTGAATTTAACCTGAATCAAACTCTTAGTGTTGTTTTCATTTATATTATTGTAGTAATTGTTTAATGTTATTGTTGTGGGGGGTTTGAGGTGGGTTTGGGATTGGTACCCTTTGCAAGAATGTAAGACTCCAAAACTTAGCTTAAAAATGAAAAGAGTAAATTATCAATTTAGAAAGTAATGCTGAATTCAGCCAGGAGGACACTATAGATGGAAAGCTGCCTCCCAGAGGACATCACTTCTGGGTCCTCTATACTTTTCAACAGGTGATATGTGACTTCATGAGGGCACAAGGGGAGGGTGAGTACCTCATTTGACCAGGGTCCACCTGAAGACATAAGGGGTGACCCTCATAGTTTAGGAGACATATAGATGTCTTAGATACAACCAGATGGTATCAAAGCAGAGCCTGGAGGTGTATTTCTATGTCCATCTCAAAATCTAAAGGATGCTCCAAGGAGGATAATCCTCTCTCAGGGGACTTTACCTTTGAAAGGGACCTCTCAGGGGTCTTATCAGGAAGTATTAGATGTTTTAGGGTTGGTAGTCACAAGGATGCAAGGGAGCAAATGAATTTTCCTGCTTACAGTTTGGCCTGAAACACTTCTATAATTTGGGGGTGCAAGGTAAACCTAGGGTCCCACATCACTATCAGTCCAAAAGCACTTATTAAGTCATTTTTATATTCTATGCACTGAAGATCTAAATATAAAGAATAAGAAAATTTCTACTTACAAGAAACTTGCATTCTGATCAGATAAACAGATATATATATATATATATTAAATGTAAAATTAATACATATGAATTAACATAAAATAGTTAATTTTAGGTAGATTTGGCTATACATTAAAATACAGAATAAGGAATAATATACATTTAACTTGGAAAGGTAGGTTAGGATCATAGTGTGAAGACCTTTAAAACTTAAGTAATTTCCTAGAGGCAATAGGAGAATACTGGAATTAATTAACGGAGCAACATGGTCAGATCTGTTAAGAAAAGAAAATTACTTTAGGTTCAGTATGTATGATGAACTGGTGGGGAGAGACAAGACAGGGAACTAATTAGAAGCTGATATAATAATGGAAGAGACAGATGATGAGGGCCTGAACTAAAGGGACAGCAGCGTGAGTAGATACTGTGGAAAGACATTGTAGAGAAAGTAAAAGCAAAATTTTACAACTGCTTGACTCATATGAGGTAAAGGAATGTGAGGAGTTGAGAATAATGCTAAGATTACTAATCAAAGAGACTAGAAGGATTGCCATTCCTTAGACAGACAGAAGGAAGGCAAAGGAAGGGAAGGAAGGGAAAGGAAAAGTAAGAAGGGGAAAAGAGGGGAGGTAGGAAAAGCCTTCTACAGAATCTTGAAGAATACAACAAAGGAAATATAAAGGGTGTCTGAAGGTTAACCAGAAGAGAGTAAAATCATGAAAACTCAGAGAAGGGAGAGTAGTCTGGGGAAGACAGTGATCAGTTGGATGAAATTCAGCAGATATTTTGAAAAAGAGGAGGAATGAGTAAAGAATCACCAGATTTGACACTGAAGAGATCATTGGTACAGAAAGAACAGCTTCATTTGTGTGATTAGGTTAGAATCTAATGTTCAAAGGGTTAGGGAAAGAGTGAGAAGAGAGAAAATATAAGCTGTGAATGTTGACAGTATCATGAACACACTAAGCAGAGGTGTCAAAAATGAAACCTTAAGGTCACATGTGTTCCTCACCTCTCCAGAGTACAACCAGCACCAGATTAAAATGTAATCAAAAATAATTAAGAAAATTAGCTCAAAATACAATAAAACAGAGATAACATTACATTTTAAAACTAAGTCAATATCAGACTCACAAGGATCCTTATGTATAGATTAGTGGCCCAGGTTTATACTCTAGGTTACTCCTATACTTAAGGAGATGATACCAACTCTTATCCCCATGTCACTGCTACTATTTTCCTTCAGAACTCTAGGGGTAGCCCTGAGATATTATGAATTATGGCTTCTGGTCACTTATTACTATTAAGTTTAGAATGGATTCTGTTGAGATTAAGGTGAAACAATTAGGAAGGAATAAAAAAATTGTCATTCTTCATTGCGAGAACAAATGAAGATAAATAACATTAATTTATAATATACTTAGTCAGGATAGTTAAGCCTTCCTTCAACTGTGTACAGCAACAAATAAATTAATAGGAAGGAGGGCACTGGTAGAAGTAATCTAGGGCTAAGTTTTGATAAGAGAAATTCAGTAGCAACAGTGTAGTGTTGAAATGGGGCTAACTAGAAGAAAATGATCTTCCATTTCAGAAATTTTTTTAACCCATATTGAAATTTTACTATTATATTTCACTAAGGTTGTATCTATATATCACAAATATGAGTGATAGAGAAGCACAACAATTTTGTTAAAACATTTTGGGGGTTTGGGATATTCATAATGCCAAAGGAAAAAAAGTGTCAACATTTGTCAAATGAGTACCGAGTGAGAACTGGACTAAAGTAAGTCCTCTTATTTTTAAGACATAGAGAAAGCTTCCCCAACCTGAATTGAATCATATTATATTCATACTCCTCCTTTCAGAATATGAGTCTCTCAATCACGTTAATGAAAAGGCCTAAGTATCACTAATAAATATTAAATATTACTTTTGTCATTATTATAATTGTCATCCTTACAAATTATTCATCATAATGAAAAGAGTAATTGTCATGAATTTGCATAAATTGTTTTTAATCAATCAAAGCTTTTTATATTTACTACTCCAAACGTGCCAGGCTGTAAATAGTGTCAGTACCATTAATCCCATTTTATATATGAAAAATACGCAAGAAGACACTGACATTTCATGAATTAGAACTGCTTAGTAATAGATACAAAATACAATAAAGATGCTTAATGCCACCATTGCTAGATTTGTTTTTTCCTTAAGAACACCTGAATTTTATAATCATTTTAAAATGTTCAAAATAAAAAGTAGAAATTTCAGTGGAAACTACAATATCCCTTTTTTTCCACCCACATGTCAGACAAGCAAAGTATTGATCATCACTTCATTTTTTAAAAATTTGCTTATGAGGAGAAATGGTTCTCAGAACTGCTTTCTCTGAAAGATGGTTCTCCTAACAATGATATTTCAATGCCAAAAATGCTAATTTGCCAGGCCTATATCATCAGTTGAGGAAGCTCTTCTGTTGGGAGTGATGTCAGAGTATGGCAAGTTGGCAATTATTTGAGGAGTTATTTCAATAACGGCATGGTCCTTTGTCTGATTAATGGAACTGCCAATGGATTTATACCTCCTGTTACAGAAATGTATCACTGGAGATTTGCTGAATGGTTTGTCATAAATTTCAGGCACCTGAGAACTTGAGGCAGAATGTGATTAGAATGGCTATTTTCATCTGCACCCTTTCACTAAATTCACTTCTCATTATCTACTGCTCCCACTGCCTGCACTGAAGAGAGAGAGAGGAAGGAAGAAAGAAAGCTATCTGTGACAAAGTATTCTGCACACTAAAGCCATTCATTCACACAAATGGAATTTTATTCTGGGTATAGTTCAAAATTTCCAAAGTATCAAGCTGAAGGACTCAAAGAAGAACCAAGGTCAGACAAAAGAGTTTCTTTTGGTCCCTATTATATTCCTGGTGACCAAGGGTGGCTATCCCAAATGATGGTGAAACTAAACAATATGACCCAGCAGGACATGAGTTATTGCCCAAATATGTCATGCATTGTTAGGAGGGAGGCCTTGAGCAGAGTGCCATCAGATGAATAGGGTGTGAATTATTATCCTATAACTCAAAGAGGGAGGTACCAGGATGTAATTCTAAAATAACAAATATTTATATTGTTCCTTTTAAAGGAAGAAGACACAAAACAGTCCTTTATTTGTGTAAAAAGAATGCAATTATGTGCTCCCAATATAATTTTTGATATTCATTGTTTTGACCATTAAAAATAAATTATATAAAATACCTAGAAAATTTTTAAGCTTACTTAAATTAAGCAAATGTTTAGGAATTAAGAGCAAAACAAGTAAATACTATTTAAATTAGGCATATCATCTCTCCAAAGAAAAGACTCTAGTGTACAATATAGAGTGACTATGTTGAAACCACATCCACTCAGACATTAAGAAATTCAGTGAATCTCTATATGAGTTGTGTATTATATACATATTCCTAGATATGTAGCTATAAGTTTAGATTAAATGAAAGTTCCTGACTTAATGGAGTTTTATAGTATAGCAGGAGGAAAAACATAATTGTGAAACACATTAGAGAGGAACAAAACAAATCCCGTATAGTCCAGAAGGGTAAGATCATTGCAAGGAAAGGGAAATATCAGGAAGAATTAAATAATACTAGTCAAATAAATGAATTTAATGTCCATGTAAAGAGCAGTGTAATAGGAATCATGAGACCTGGATTCAAATGTTGGGTCTGTCACTTATTAGTCATGTAACTTTCTCTAAGCCTCAGTTTCCATATCTCTAAAATGAAGAGGTGTGGGAGGACTAGGATTAAACCATTCCTAAAGCTGATTCCAATTCATATTCCCCACATTTTCCTACTTCAGTTGATAATATCATTATATTGCCAGTAAACCAAGCTCAAAATCTCATCTTTATCTTGCAATTGCCTCCTATTTGGACTCAGCTTCAAATATCTCCTAATTACAATCTATACTCAAATGAGCTGCCAAAATGATTTTCCCAGAGCCCAATTCTGACTATATCACAGACACATCTCCCTACTCATTAAATTCCAATGGCTCATTATTACTTCTATTATAATATGCAAACTCTTCTTTTTGACTTTAAAAGCTCCTCTCACCTGGATTGCTTACTATCTTTCCATTTGCTCATATGTAAATTCCCCACATTCTTTCTAAAATCCAGTCATACAAACCTAGTTGCCATTCCTCATAAGTTAGGCTCTATATCCTATTTCTGTTCCTTTGCAACGACTGTCCTTCAAACCTAAACCACTTTGCCTCCTCATCTTCATCTTGTAAGTATTAAAATTAAAGGTTTGGCTAAATATATATCTTTTATTTATAAAAGAGGTGGAAAGAGTGAAAGTAAAGAAATACAAAAGGGTAAAGAAGGTATTAATCTGTCTAACTAAATATTGGTCCAAAGCTTGGCTCAGCCAGGTCTTGTTAACCTTCAATCAGAATTAAACTCTCTCCAAAAGTCAGGAAGGGAAGACCAGCTATCCACTCACCCAAGTTCCCTCTAAGAGGCAGGTCAAGACAATAACTTGATCTCAAGGTGACTCCTGAGGCCGACTTTCTTCTTTGAGCCAACCTTCTTCATGACACTAATTTCCTTCTTGGAGTCAACACTCTTCTTAGAGTCCACTCCACTAGCCTCAGAAATTCAGGGCCTTTTACAGTGGCTTCTTGTCTCCTCCCCTCTTCACAGGGGCCAGTCACAGCTTCCAAATAGTCTGGCACAGCCCAGGGGGAAGTGTCTGTGGGATTCACTAAGAGGTATGCAAGCTTCTCTACCTAGTTCAAACTTGTACTTAAGTTAGTGTTAATCAAAGTGTTAGCTCCAACTAGGCAAAGAGAATAAAGGATTCCCTTTCATAAGTGTGAACTCAAAGAGAACCAAGAATTTCCTTTTACCATCTTTTGAAATCCCTTGCTTCCTTGAGACTTATTTCAAATATCACCTTTTACAGGAGACCTTTCCCATTCCTTGTTCTGTTAGTGCAGCCTTCCTTTCTAAAACTATCTTTTATCTATATTACATATAAATTTATAGACCTATTTATGTCCATGCTGTTTCCCCCGAAGAATGCAAGCTGTTTAATGGCAGAGACTGTTCAATTTGTTGTATTTTTATCTCCAATAATAAACTTGTAAAATAGTAAGTGCTTATTTATGCTTGTTGACTAAATGATCTATGCTTTTTCAGTTACAATCACCTATTCTTTTAGTTATCTCATTACCCTTCTTCTAGATTATTGTAATAAGCACTTACTGGGTACCCATTCTTAAAGATATTCTTCCCTTAAGTCATCCTCACTTTCACAAAGTAAAATAGTTCAGTATAACAAATAATAGTGACTTCATCTGAAAGTGAATATTATATTCCACATCTCAGGTACTCGCCCTTCCCCCATTTAAAAAAGTAGAATTCTCTTTTCCCTTACTCCCATAACCTGCTCAATTAGAAAAACAGGTAAAAATTTTACAATAAATATGCATAATCAATTAAAATTAATTCACTTGATCATTAAATGCACACATTCATGTATATGTATGTATATGTGTGTGCGTCCCCATTGCTAAGATCTTCTTTCAAGTTCTATCTCTGTTGCATATTGCTTGTGTGCTTCTGAGTAAGACAAGGTGACACATTTCTATTAAGTTAATGGGATGCTAGAGTAAAAACAGTCTCAAGAAGAGGGGAAAGCATACAAATGTTCATACAAGTTGTATGGAGAGTAAATTGGAAATAAACTCAGTGGGAAGGCACTAACATAAAAGGAAGTAGGAAAGGTTTCTTATAGAAAGTGGGATTTTAACTGGGACTTGAAGAAAGCAAAGGAAGTCAAGAGACTGAGGAGGACAATTCCAGGGAGGAGAAAATTCCCAGTCAAGAAATGGAGTTTGTTGTGCAACAAATAATAAGGAGGTCTGCTTCATTGTCATCTAATACACTGATGAAGTGAAGAGAAGTAAGAGTATGAAGATGGCCAAGTTATGAAGGACTTTAAGAGTCAAATTAGCAAGATAGTAGCCTGGAATTCAAGGCCTGCCTCATTCTGGAGGCAACCTACCTTTCAAGCATTATTTCATATTATTTCCTGTCATAGTCTCAGGATTCCAGGGCATTATAGTGCTGAACTTCACCGATAAGGAAAATTATTCTTTGGAAAATCTCTGTACCAATGAATAAATAGGTCCAGTCTTTATCTCTTTGTATAACCACTATTATTTTGCACTTACTTAAGAAAAGGCTAGGGGACAGCTAATTAACACAGTGGATTGAGTACCAGACTCAGAGATAGAAATAGGTTTAAATCTGGATCCTCCTAGGTGTGTGACCCTAGTCAAGTCACTTAACCCTCATTGCCTAGTCCTTACCATTCTTCTGGTTTATAACCAGTATACAGAACTGGTTCTAAAACAGAAAGCAAGAGTTGAGAGAGAGAGAGAGGAGGGGGGGAGAGAGATGGCTACAGTGCTTGAATATTTTTATTTTTATTTTAGATTTAATAATTTCATGAACACAAAGAACATGACACAGGAAAATTTCTAGGAAATATATTAGTTGTATTAAATCTATGTTGATAGAAAGAGTCTACTGGATTGAAAATTCATGCCAGTATCAAATCTCACTCCACATCCCATGTATGAATGAATTGAGTATTAGACTCAGGAAATCCCAACAGTCATAATCCATGGAAATCAAATCAGTAAAACTGATTTGCTATTAATTTTATGTAAAATTTAATTAATAATCACTGCATTATGACTAATAAATCTGGCACTGGGAAAATGGAAACAAAATAAAGGGAAGAATCAGCAGGCAGCCTAAGCACATTATGTTATCAGTGAATGAGAAACAAAAGGTTTGAGAAGCTTCTTATGTCAGATGTTTCCCTTCTAGTATCCAGGAAGCCACAGAGGAAAATGCAAAAGGGGGAGAAAATGATAAATGTCTTTGTTGTGTTAATGTGACAGATTTTCTGTGATGAGGAATTTAAGGATGAGCTATGCAGTCAGAATCCTTTGACTTCTACTTTTTTGGAAAATCTCAAGCTGTGAAGAATCACAAAGCTTTAAAACAAAATATGGAGTTTTCAATGTGACTACTAGCATCCTCTATATGCTTCAGAGAGGATAATGACAAAATGGAGGGTATTCAAAGTAAGGTCACCAAGACAAAGAGGGCTTTGGAAACCATAAGATTAGTTGAAGGAACTGAATTATAAGAGAATATAAAAGTAGAAATACTGAGGGAGGAATGATAATTGTCTTCATGTATTTGAAGTATTGCCATGAAAAAGACACATTAGACTTGTTCTACTTGACCTCAGAGGCCAAAACTAACAATAAAAAGTAGAACTTGCAGATAGGACAATTCTATAAAGACATAAAGAAATACCTGTGAAAAATTAGAAATATCCAAAAGTGGAATAATATATCAAGAAAAAATGTGTTTTCCTTCACAAATAGTCATTAAAAACCAGAATGGCCTGATCAAGATTGATTTTTTTTTCATTTTAAATTCTTACCCTTCATTTTAGAATCAATATTCTATTTTGGTTCTAAGGGAGAAGAGTGGTAAGAGCCTGTCAAAGCAGGGCTAAGTGATTTGCCCAGGGTCACAAAGATAGGAAATATCTAAGCCACATTTTAACCCAGGAATTCTCATTTCCAGGACTGGCTTTCTATTCACTCAGCTTCCTAACTACCTTCCATGAAGTGATTCTTATTAAGATCTCTCACCATTAGAATGCAAGCTTCTTGAAAGCAGAGACTATTTTATTTTTCACATTTGTATCCCTCAGAGCCCAGAATAATGACTGACATGTAGTAGTTGCCTAATAAATGCTTGCTCTTCATTCACTGAATGATTACTTAAATATCTTAATACATGAAAACGTACCTTGCAAACATTTTAAAACATTATGGCAAACATCATTATTTAACTATTGTTGTTGTTATTATTTTGTACCAAATGCAATCTTGCAGTAATCTCAACTTGTATTTGTGTATTCTGAAAGATCAAAGTTTCCCTCCAGGCATCTGCACTAGAACAACCCCCCCCAAAAGATAAAACTCAACCAAATAAAGATTGTTATATTGATCAAGCCCTAATGTAGTAGGGACTCTGTGAATGGGATACTAAAAGTGTTTCTGGTGGACTCGATGAACAGGAATGAATCACCCACAAAGATAGCTTTCAGAAAATTTATAGTACCTACTGCCAATTAAAGAGACAACATTCCTTAGCTAGCATTCAAATGGAGGAAATCAGTAAGAAAGAAAAGCAGAGCATCTAGAGTCAAAAGACTTGTGTTCAAATTATCCGTTTGACACTTCCTACCTGTGTAACCTTGAAAAAGTCACTTATTTCCCATGACTATCAATTTCATCATTTCTAAAATGAAAGGTTTTAATTAGATGCTATATAAAGTCCTTTACTTCTCTAAAATGGATGAAAACAGGATTAACTGACTTACCCAGCATCCCACAGCTTCTCTGAGGCCAAATTTGAATTCAGGAAGATGAACTTACTAACTTCAGTCTCTGTGCTTTATCCGCTGCCTTGACTAAAATATTGAAAAGCTAAATTACTTGACCTAGATAACAGTCAGCGTGTTTCAGAAGCCAGATCTGTGTGCAGATTTTCCTAGCTCTGAGGATGGCTCAGCATCCATTATAATTAGCCTTGACTGACTACCTTATGTGTTTTTTAGAAGCATCAAAGGAAATAGCATTTAAAACATTTTGAAAAAAATTAGAAAAGTTAGAGTAATTAGCCTATGAGAGTTAAACATGTTTCCTCCCTTTCTTTACTCTTCTCCTTTCAGTGGTGGAAAAATTAGTTTCCCCCCTTCCCAAGGAAGCTTCCTCCCTAAAGTCATATATGTAGAAGTTACAGTCAGAGCTTAAACCTTGTTTGTGTAACTCTATTTGTTCTTTCTGCTTTATCAATGAAAAGACATCATCTATCACCTTGTCAAAACTCCCCAGAAAAGTAATGTCCATTTCCAACATACATCAATGGCAACTGAGAGTCTATTTAACCTACTGACATACCTTGCAACACACTATACTCTTTTCTTCCAGCATCATTCTCACTTATGTTACTGCTCCTTTTCTCTAACCTTACTGGTACTTCAGACCCCATAACATGAAAGCTTCCAATGTGACCTTTCTTTCATTTGCCTTATACATACAAGCACAGGCCTGGCATTGCATTTTCCCTCTTGTCTTATCTTAGACTTCCATTTGGCAATGAAATAAACCTTTTACACACTTGAGGCTGGCATGAGGTTAAAAGGATATATTCTTTCTGGTGTTATTTTCCCAGACAGGAGGCATTCAAATGATCCCCATGCCTACCCTGCCAATTAAGCACACCTATCACCTATTTGAGTGGTTCCCAAACTTTTTTGGCCTACCACCCCCTTTGCAGAAAAAATATTACTTAGCACCCTGAAAATTATTTTTTTATTTTAATAGTAATTAATAGGAAAGATAAATGCACCTGTGGCCATCACAGCTTCCCTGGATTGCTGCAGCACCCACCAGGGGGGCGGTAGTGCCCACTTTGGGAATCACTGACCTATTTCATAAACAGGGCACTATCCAATAATTCATAGTTTTCTGTTTCACTTTTAAAAAGACAAATTTATCTTTGCTGTTAGATTTTTAGGATCATAGAACAGAGCAGTCTATATATGATTTCCATTTCCTTAGAACTTATCTTTCCAAGCATCCATTTTTCCTACCAAGGCTTCCATAGTTTTTGGATAAATTGAGCAAAGTACTTCTTTCCATCACAATAAAAATTGTTCTGAGGAACTGTCAGGAAATCAAAACAATACAATAAACAACCTAAGACTTATGTGTCCCAGAAGAGGCTTTTATGAAACTTAAAGTATGTAGCCTAAACAATGAAGCACTGAAGAATCTTAGACCTATTAGACACTGTAGTCCAGTTCGTTGTGATTATATTTGTGTATAAATATTCATTTAATGTTCATTAACAACAAAGTTATTTGTGATACTGTATGTAGATGGACACACTGTTGAGAAAAGCAGCAATGTATTGTCCTTAGTCAGTATGGTGTAGTGAAAAGAATCCTGGTCTTGGACTGAATTTGACAAGCCTTGCTGTTACTCAGCTATGTGCCTTTGAACAAATCATTTATTGTTTCAGAAACTTAAGTCCTCCAAATTAAAAATGGAAATCATAGACTTTCAGAGCTAGTCCAAATTGCACATGAGTGGGAATCCTTCTTTCACTATCCCTAATAAATGTTCCTTCAGCTTTCCCTTGGAGACCTCCAGTGATGATGTACATGTACTACTTTTCACTCACAAGGTTGTTGAGAATATCAAATGAAATAATGCACTGAACCATAGCATGAAGGTAGTATAATTATCATTGTTAAGTGTAAGTGAACAATACATTATGTCTGAGACTAACAGAATTCAGCATTTTCTAACCTTGATGAAATAATGATTGAATAGAATTAAATGTTAATTAACAAAATACATAATCTAAGTTTGTCAACTAGATAAAATACATATCTAGGCACCCTCAATTTTAAAAATACATATGGTTTTTCAGCTAACATTTTTAACATAAAAATGTAATTCAAAAATAGAAATGTTGATCATGGTTAACTTTTGAGTCAATATTCAATTCCCATATCTTCTGATTGTGGTTCCCAGAAAAGGGAGTTTTGTTTTAAGCTCTGGACATTCACAGAGAGCCAGAGTGTGGTCAATTGTAATGATGTTTCCAAAAGCAATGTGAGTGTTGATTGTATTATTGTTCCTAAAGCAAGAAATTAAAAACAAGAGCAGGCAGAGTCATGACAAGATGCCTGGGTAAGCTCTGGTTTCCTGATGGATGATAGCATGTGGTATAAACATAGTTCAGTGCTTATTAGATATAGTGGGTTAGGTCAGTTTGAGGTTGTTTAGCCTCTAGGTGCTATGATTTGGGGATATAGAACTACTAAAAAAAGACCTTTCTTTTAACTGCCACCAAAGTCGTGTTCTGACTAAATGACCCTGGATACTTTGCTGTGTTTTAGTTTTGTCCTCTATAAAGTGAAGGGTTTGGACTTGCTGGCCTCCAAAATCCCTATCAGTCTTGGACCTATGCTCCTGTGACCACTAGTCAGGACATAGCATCAACCCCATTTTGGTTTCAAAACAGATGTTTATGCCCCATTCCCATAGAGGAGTGGGACAGTTTTTCTGCAAAATTGGTTTAGAGACCCATAATGCTAAATCAGGTGAAGAAAAGCACCGTGGGCATAAAAACTGATAAAATTTTCAGGTAAGCTTTGTTTTCCTGGTGGATGGGTAGATGAGATGTGGTAAAATGTAAAATGTCAGCACTAGGCATTGTGTTGACTTTCTGTCCCACCTTCTGATATAGTCTTGTCTCAAGGGGTACTTTCTCCATTGTCATTCCTAATCCTCATACATTTATGTCAAAGCAACATCATGTGTATATTTTCCTAGAACATAAGAATATATTGCCTTGATATATCCTTTGTTATAACACATTATATACCATTTCTTTCTTACTTGTATATGTATTACATTTCTTTTAATAGAATTTAAAGTTTTAAAATTCTTGAGAATAAGGTCTATGACCTATGTTTTAAATGGCATATAATAAAAGCTGAATATTAATAGGGAGTCAGCAAGTTTGTGGGAGGGAGACAGTGAAGATGACAGGAAGAGAGAGAGAGAGAGAGAGAAACAGGGGTCGAGAGAGAGGGAGAGAGAGAGAAAGATACCAGGGAGAGAGAGAGAGAGAGACAGAGACAGAGAGAGAGATACTAGCAGACTGTAAGAAAGGTAGTTACAAGAGAATAAGGAATAAGGCAAAGAGAAGTCAGCAAAAAATAAAAATCATTTTCTCTTTAATGATCAGATATCTTTCTTGGTAGTAAGAAGTAGAAGAAATGAGAGCTCTAACTCATTTTGACCCTGGCATCAAAGTGAGAGGATGAATGACAAGGAGGAAAAAGTGTAGACAACAATAGATCCCTCAAAAAGAGAATTATTGTTTATTTGAGGCCTGAAATATCTGCATAATTGGCTTAGTCCTTGCCTGGCTGTGGTGAAGGATTCTATCCTAAGAGTATTTTCCTTTCTCAGTTCATTATAAATAACTTAAGTAATTTTTTTTTTTTTGGATAACCATAGTCTCTCTGTTCCTGACCTACTTCCAGTTCCCCATGAGTCAGCAACACCAGTACTGATGAAGAACAACCTTCTCACATCCAGCATAGTACAAAATAGACATTGGAATAGCTAAGAGAATATTGATAGTGAAGGCATGCTTGGGTGATAACTCTTTTTGTCCACTTCCTCTCTCTTCCCTCCTGTGCCCTCTCACATTCCAAGCCATCTCTTTCTATGCAGGCTGGATATACAAGGTCATTCAATTATCTTCCTTACTCTCTCCTACAGGCTGCTATTCTTTACATTTTTATTTACAGTTTTATTTAGAAGTACATTTTAATGATTTATTTATATAGTGTATTGAGTTTTAAATAAAACATGCAGCTGGATTTCAAGTTCTAGCTCTAATATGCAAGATATGTGACTAATTCATTAGCTTTGTCACTGATTTATGAATTATACAACTGACTTTTTGAGCTATGTAGCTGATTTAGATCCATATTTCATACTCTGAATGTAAATGTCTATTTTATTAATAGTAGTTTATTTTTTAAAAGACTCTAAATGGCAACTTTTTGTCTTCTTGTCTCATTGCTCCCAATCAGGCTTTTCCTCCCCAAAGCACTCTTCAAAGATAGGAAAACCTCTGCAGTCTTATGTCTCCAAAATCCTGGTTTATTTTTAAAACCGTGGATTGGTATTGGTGCCATTTTTTCCCTTTATCAAGATGAACCCCCAGCTTTTCCACATTTGGAAAGGCAAGGACCTTGATGGAAAGGCATTGATATTGAGAGTCAGCTCTTCACACAACGTCCTACATCTCATTTCCTTTTCCACAGTGAGGTTATCTGTCTTTTGGGCAGTCCCAGTAATAAGCGTTTAAGGCCTCTGAAGTGAGGATGTCATCTTGCAATTTCTTATATTCAAAGCCTCGTGGAAATAACGAGAGGAACCAAAAAATAAAACACCAAATCCAAGATAAGAAAGAGTGGCAGGCAGCATTCCTCCCGCTTGTGAAACTAAGATATGCATAAAACAAGGAAGCAATCATTTCTTTTACATGAGTTCATATTTCAAAGAGTTAGTTAATAAATCTTTCAAGGAGAAATTCTCTCCCACTCATTCTAGCCGCTTAAGATGTTTTATTAGGTTACATAGTGATCTGTTTCTGGAAAAATTATACTTGGTATAAATAATTTCTCCTCTTATAAACCCCTCATTTGCAATGTGATGATGTTAAAGCTAGGTTAGATATGTATTAGATGCTGTGTTCATGGATATTTTAAAGAGCAGTGTTTGCTTAGAGGATTATTAGCATTCAAGTAGCAGTTAAGAGCTTCCTTTAAAAAGTTACACATAGAAAAAATATAGAGGAAAAACCATTTGGGTGCAATTTTGAACATACAGTATGTAGATTTTCTTTTTCCCAATCTTCTTTTCCTGACTCAACATATTTTCTTCAAAGTTAAACCTAAATTCCTTAGTATAGAGTAATCTATGAAGCTGGGTTTTGAAGACTGCATATTCAGGTATCCCTCAACAAAAGACGACTCTTAAAATAGAATTTCAAATGTTAGGAAATATATAAATCAGATCCTAATTGTCATATACAATACTTAAATGCATAGTTTTGGAGTTTTTTTAAAACCTTGGTTTTCCTAGAATATGAATTTTTTCCAATATTGGTAGGGAGGTAAACATATATAAACAGTCAGAAATATCACAACAACTGTTTGCTCCCACTTAATACATTTAGAATATTTTTATCAATAATTTCAAAAAAAGTCATAGATTTCATGATTTATAAAAGTTTCAGGTAAAACAAAGCTGAGAGGGACAGCTAATCCATGCATATCCATGATGGAGTCAGATCCCAAAGGATCTTGACAAGCTTGAACATTGGTGAAAATCCAAGATGATGAGATTTAATAGGAATAAATGTTAAAAATCCAGCAAGAAAAGCAACAACACTTCATAAAAACAATTTGGCAGACGCATAGTTCATTAGCTCTTTATTTGAAAGAGTTCAAGTTGTTTTGATTTGACTGCAAACTTAATGAGTCATTATTACCATATGGCAACCTAATAATCTAATGTGATCATAACCTCTTTTGGGAACCAGGGTCCAGAAATGGGTAGGTAGTAATAATTCCACTCTGCTTGTGCTGATCAGATTATACCCTGATTATTCCACTCTATTTTGAAGACTATCATTTAGGAAGGAAAATGCTGAACTGGAGAAAATACCAAAAAAAAATAAAATAGAATGGTAAGGAAGGACCTTAAGATTTTGTAATTTAAAGATTGGTAGAAGATGCTTGTGATGTTTATCATAGAGAATATTTAAGGATTTGGAGACAGAATGGATTTCTTCAAGAACTTCACTATAGCACAGATATTAGGCTTATTCTTCTTGCCTTAATGGGCAAGTTGATGATTTGGCACAAAATTAGAGAAATGGGTATGAGTTTCAGAGACACAGAATTTGATTTTATGTAAAGAAAATCAATCTCCTATTTATTAGAAATATTAATATTAGAGGTGTTAGACTACCTTCAGGGGAAATGAGATTCTCTTTATTGAGGGAAAGGCTCTATGAATATTTTGGACTATATTGGGGGGGATTCATATTCCTGTACAGACTTTTAAATCGTATCCTTAGAGAAGAATTTTGAGATTCTGTGAATAAAGAGGTTTTATTTAACTTGATAGCAGAAGTAACCAGATTATCTTGCCAAGGACTTCATTTCTCCAAAATATTTTCCCAGGATTTTTAAGTCAAGTTCTAGTCAATTCTCTACAATTACAAATTACAGAAAAAATTTGTTGTTGTTTTGTCATGTCTGACTTTTTGTGACCCTGTTTAGGGTTTTATCAGCAAAATACCAGAATGGTTTGCCATTTCTTTCTCCAACTCATTTTCCAGATGAAGAAACTGCAGCAAATAAGTTAAGTGCCTTGCCAAACATCACGCAGCTAATAAGTATAGGAGGCTATATTTGAACCAGGAAAATGAGTCTTCCTGATTCCAAGCCCACTGATCCTAACAGAGAAGGTATTAGTTTGCATTAGTAGAGGGAGTTTCCTCACCAGGGAATTGCAGTGATGGGCAAACTACAGCCCTCTGGCCAGATATGGCCCCCTGAAATGTTCTATCCAGCTGCCCTTATTCCTAATCTGACGAATACAATAAGTAGGATACAATACAATGAAACTTCGAAAGAGTTGCCTTAGAAACAGACTAACAGATGAGCATTTCCTTTCTTTTGGCCCCCTCTTTAAAAAGTTTGCCCATCACTGGCCTATATGATTGAAATCACAGGTTTATTCACTATCCCTATTAAAGAGTGTGAAATGGCAGGTTAGAAATTTTGGCCAACTTGCCCAACGTTAAAGACAATGATTCATGGAGTTAGAGTTATTAATCATATCTTCTGAATTTTAGTCCACTATAATTTCTTTTCCCTGATTTTCCCAATTTGTACTATTGTTATCTTACCAATACCTTGAAACCTAGGACAAATTCAACCTGTGCCATGAAGAATTGTGGATACCTCCAGTCAGAAGATGCCTGTCCCTCTTGACAACTCTAATAATCCTTTATTCAACTATCTATTTTGTTAATGGTCTTTCTGTGCAGATAGGGAGTGAGTCACTCCTCAGAGGGTAAATGCCTCATTGTTCCCAAGCCTCCTTAAACAAAGGTTAAGAAAACAAAGAAAGAACGTCTATGTCAATGAGTTTATTTCAGATTTGATGAAAGAATCAGAAGATGAGAGAAATAAAGTAACTTGTCCTAGGTCATAGAGCAAACCTCTGTGTCCAGAACAATAAATGCACCTCAAAAAATAAACATTTACTAAACATGTAGTATGTTCTAGGCACTGTGCTAAGTTTGGGTGATAGAGAAAATGGCAACAAGTTGTCAAGAAGCTTACAATCTAATAAAGAAACAAACACGCAAACAAATATATACAAAGCAAGCTATATATAAGTTAATTGGAAACAATTAATAAAGAGAAGTCATTAACATTAAGGTGAGTTGGAGAAGGCTTCTCGTAGAAGTTGAGATTTTCGTTGGGACATTAAGGAAGCCAGGGAGGCCTGAGGTCCCACCAGACAAGAGAGAACATTAGATGTTCCTAGAAATGAAAGATGGAATTTGTTATTCATGGAATAGTCAGGAATCCAATGTCACTGGATCGTAGAGTAACGAAGGGCTATTGATGTCAAAAAGAACATTTTATATTTGCTCCTAGATGCAGTAAGAAGTCACTGGAGTTTAATGGGGGAACCTGCATTTTAGGAAAATCACTTTAGCGACCCTATGCAGGATGAATTGGAGAGGGGAAAGAGATTTCAGACAGGCAGACCCACCAACAGAAAATACTATAATCAAGGTGTGAGTTGATGCCTCAGTGGTGGATGAGGAGGAGGAGATGGGGAAATTTGGAGATGTTGCCAAAATAGGCAGACCTTGGCAACAGCTTGGATATGGAGGAATGAGAGAGTGAAGAATCCAGGATGACTCCAAGATTGTGAGCACATCTTCTAACTCTCACTCTCAATGGTCTTCCCACCTAGTCATCCTATATCTGAGGAAACACTTCCCGATAGGGTAATTGAAATAACAGTTTCTTTTAGAATCTCCTCTGTCTTTTCTTAGTATGCCTCATTTTCAAGTGAAGTTGGAGCATAGTTAGAAAAATCTAGTATAATCCTGGATTTCAAGGAGTAACTGGAAAACTAGGTGGCAGATGTTAGGTGGAGTCAGGAAGATCTGAATTCAAATCTGCTTCAGATATTTACTATGTGACTTTGGAAAATAAATTAAAGTGCCTTTAAAATGAGGAGATTAACTTTTAAAATCTCTTCCCGCTCTAAATCTATAAACCTACAATTAGTTGATATTAAACCTAGAATATGTCATTTCTAGGAAAACTGGGTGGAAGGTGAAATTGAAAAAAGAGTATTTCCTTTATTAAGTCTTTCCAAGACTCATTTACATTAGTCTTCTGTTTTTATATTTACAAATTAGAAACTGTGTGGGCAGAGGAAATTATAGCTATCTCACAAGTGTATAAATGGAGATTTTGAACCTTGGACTTCATCCCCCATAAGTCCCTTAGTTTTCCCAAAATTCCCTTTAATCTCTCCTGTGCCTCCCTATTTGCATGGCCATGTTATTGTTTTACAGTTGGCTGTAATTCCTCCCCCTAGCTTTTTTTGTTCCTTGGAGCCAGCCGGGTAGTAACCTTTTAGTTAGTCTCTTTTGTTAGTTTATTATTAATAAAATATTCATAAATATAATATTTAGTATTTTACATATTAATTTTAATATTCATACAATAAAGAAATTAAAAAGTTTCTTACATAGTCTACATGATTCTTTATTATCCCCTTAATTTATGAGTCTGGAAAATGAGTATTTAGATGTTGGTGAGATATAATGTGATATAATAATTTTTCCATTTGTATGCATAAGGTTAACTAAAAAATATATTCCCCACATGGAAGGCATTTTAGCAAAATATATTTGCATTATTTTTAGTATATATATTAATATATGTATTTCTTTTCTTTTTGCAAAAGTTTTCTATGTATTTATTGAACTTGCTGGAGTAATAAAAGAAAAGGAAAAATGTCTATTGAGAAGACATCTATCAATTTATTTTATATCTTTGCTATGACAGAACTGAATTCATCAGTGGCTAGGCTGTATTTGTACTAAAGCAATAAAATATTGCATTTGTATCCTTATTAGAAACTTCTGATTATATTTTGTGTTATATGTATGTCTGTTCATTTCTACTCCCTTTGGTGTAGAACATTCTTTATTTTTTATTTCATTAACTATTTCTCAGTTCCGTGTAAAATTTTTAAAGTAAATTTTTTGAAATTTTGAGTTCTAAATTTTCTCCCCTCCTCCTTCATTTCCTGCTCCTTAAAAAGGTAAACTGGATATTGATTATACATGTGAAGTCACACAAAATATACTTTTAGTTCTACTCACTTCACTTTGCCTTAATTTATGTCTTCCCAAGATTTTCTAAAGCATCATGTAAATCATTTCTTGTAACGAAATAGTATTTCATCACAACTATATATTACAAAATTTTTGGCTATTCCCTATTTGATTGGAATCTTCTCGATTTCCAAATCTTTACAAACATCAAGAGAGCTACTTTAAATATTTTGGTTCAAATAGATCTTTTTTTCCCTTTTCTTTGATCCCATTGGGATATAGACCTAATAGTGATATTGCTTGTTTAAAAAGTATGCACTTTTATAGTCCTTTGGGCATAATTACAAATTGTTTGCTAGAATGGTTGAATCTGTTCACAACTGCAATAGTGTTCCTATTTTTCCATATGCCCCATGATAATTCTTATTTTCCTTTTCTGTATAATAAGCCGATTTGATGGGAATAAGGTGGTACCTCAGAGTTGTTTTCATTTGAATTTCTTTAATCAGAATTGACAGAGTATTACTCTTCATTTTCTGTGACAAATTCTTAACTTGGCCATGGCTCAATTTTTTTAAAAATTTTACTCAGTTACCTCTATATTTAAGAAATGAGGCCTTTATCAGAGAAAATTGCTATATAATTTCCCCCTGTTTATATTTTCCTTCTGGTGTTGGTTACATCTGTTTTGTTCATGTAAGGTATTTTTAATTTCATAAAATCAGAACTATTTACTTTCCATGATCTTCTCTATCTTTGTTTCCTAATAAAATCTTCCCTCAACCACAGATCTGACAGATGCACTTTTCTACACTGCTTTAATTTATTTATGATATCACTCTTTATGATTAAATCATATATCCATTTTCACCTTTTCTTGGTATAGGCTGTGAGAGGTTTGTCTTTGCCTGATTTCCTACAAAATGCTTTCCTGTTTTCCCAGCAATTATTGTTAAATGGTGAATTCTTAGCCCAAAAGTTTGGATCTTTGATTGTACCTAATATTAGATTACTATGACCTTTTGTTACTATTTATTGTAGGGCTAACATATTACAATGTCCCACCACTAGCCAATAAAAGATTGTTTTGATGGTTACCACTTCGGAATTGTATAGTAGGAAAATCTTGAACCCCTAAAGACAGTATTGCCCAGAGTTCCTTTCCAGAGTTTTGACCAGGCAAATGTAAATAAAAGGAAAAGCATTCTGGGTAAATACAGAAAGGAACTCTGGGCAATACTGTCTTTAGGGGTTCAAGATTTTCCTACTATACAAAATATAGTTGGCATCTAGTACTACTGACCTGCCTTCCTTTCCTTTTTTTTTTTCATTTATATCCTTGATAGCTTCACTTTATAAAAAAGTTACAGATAAATTTAATTATTCTTTTTTTTAACTCTATGAAATAATTCTTCAAAAGTATGATTTGTATGATACAGAATAAATAAGTATACTTAGCAGGATTGTCATTTTTATTATATTGGTTTGGCCTAAATGTGAACAATTAACATTTTTTCAGTTGTTTAGATATCTCTTTTTTTTTGTGAAAAGTGTTTTGTAATTGGGATAGTTTAATCTCTTTTTGTATCTTGGCAGAGAGACACTGAAATATTTTATATTCTTGCAGTTGTAAAAGGAATTTCTCTTCCTATCATTTCCTGCAGAGTTTTGTTCATAGAATAAATAAATTCTAAAGATATATATTGGTTTATTTTATAATCTACAACTTTGTTAAAGTTGTTAGTTGTTTCACTAGTTTCCGGGTATGATTCCCTATAGTTCTCTAAGTTTAATATGTTCATTGCCAAGAATATGGTTTTATTTGCTCATTGTCTGTTTCTCAAATTTATTTTTATCTTGTCTAATTTTTTTCTTTCAATTTTATTTACCTCTCATTTGATTTTTCATGATACTTTGGTGTTTAATTAAGGATACTAAATTTGTCATTTAAAAATAAATTTTAGTTGTATGCCCAATTAACTGATATGCTCTCTCTGTTTTATTGGTATATACATTACGAGATAAAATTTTCCCTTTAATAATTCTTTAGCTGAATCTCACAAATTTATGTACACTGTATTGTTTCTTTGCTATCAATCAGATGAATTAATTATTGTTTCTATGATTTTTGGACTAGATTATTTAGTTTTTTTATTAAATTTTAACCTATGCTTCCTCTGTCCTTTAGTAAATGTAATTTTTTCTTGCATTATCATCTAAGTATTTAATATTTTTACATTATTATACACAATAAGAGTAATATTAAAATGATATTCAACTACGAAGGACTTAGTCACACTAATTAATAAAATGATCCATAATATCCAAAAAAATTTATAATGAAAAATGCTTTCCAACTCCAAAGAGAGAATAGATTAACTCCAAGTATAAATGGAAACATATTTTTCACTCTATTTTATTTTTTCTTGTTTTTTTTTTGTTTACAACTAAGCTCATACAGAATTATGTTTTGCATAACTTCATAAGTACAGTGAGTACCTTCTTACTTTCCTTTTCAATGGGTGAAAGAGAGATTCAAGCAACGAAGAGTGTTTGGAACTAAAAATTTTTAATGAGGTTTCTTCTATGAAAGAAATGCTTAAGTTGATATGAAAAAAATACTTTTTCTGGCTTATTATGGATATTGGGATCAATAGTGTATTAATTTAAAAAATAAAAGCATCCCTTCAAATATTTATCTAACTTAAAAAAAAAAGTAATTTTTTCAAACTACAGAAATCTGATCTCTGAGCTAAGAAGACCTGGATCCAAATTCAACCTCAGAAATAACTAGATCTTTACTGTGAAAAAGTTATTGAACTTCACTGGGCCTTAATTCATCTTGCAAAATTGAGTTTGTGGGACTAAGTGCTCTATTGCCTCCTTAGAAACTTAACTCTCTGAGCAACAAATCTATTACAGAACTTGAAGAAGTAGGGGAAATTTTTTAAGAACTCCATAAGACTTTTTAAAGGAAATCATAATGTACTTTCATTCATGATGACTTCAAAGCAAAGATGAAAAAATGAAAGGAAATGAAAAATATGATTCAAGAATAAGAATGAGTAAAACTAAAGATGTGTTAGTTCTGTAAATGACACAAAAGCTTCATGTCTATTTATCATTAAGTACTTTCTTTGAGAAAATCACAAAGCACAGAAGAGATAAATTCTCAAATCATTTCCTAAAAATAAAATTAGTTATATTTGAACAGATATGAAATGATTCCTTACTTTTATGGAGTCCATCCTCACTCAATTGACTGTACACTTAACCATTCTATGTTTCAAGCTCCTCCCTAACACCAAACAACTAAATAGGATGGTCACATTCCACACTCATGCAAGGAGTTCTCACTCTAGAGGTTCCAGTGCTGACCAAATCAGTGCACCTCTGTGTATTAACATATTAAATTAAGAAACATATAGCATGTTCATTAAATTTATGAGTAAACAGTTTAGAAAAATGGAACACATTTACTAAAATGAAATTTAATGGAGAAATGCAACATTCTTCCTCAACTTAGGTTCTAGAAAGAACACTATGATATTATAGGATAAGGGAATTTAATTTAGAGAAGAATTCTTGTTAAAATTAAAAAAGATTTAACTAGTTTAGTGTGGCATAGGCTCAATAAAAGTCACCTAAGTAATAACAAATAAAGAAGAGACTGACTTATTTTAAATTACATTTGAAAAGCATAGAGTTCAATAAGCAAGATTATAGCCTTTGATACTCTGCTCTAGTATGACATGATAATAATGAATGAATAATAACTAACATATTTATATAGTGCCAGGCACTGTGCCAAGTGCTTTAAATTCATTATATCATGAAATCCTCACAAACCCGAGCAGTAAGGATGGTTATTATCCTCATTTTACAAATGATGAAACTAAGGCCAACAGTGGTTAAATGACTTGTCCAGAATCACACTGCTAGTATCAGAGACCTAATTTGAAGTCAGGTCTTCCTGACTCCATTCCTAGCACCCTATCTTCTACAACATGTAGCTACCATATAGAGAGTACTGTATTAAGACTCTGGCTGACACCCTGTAACACATCCAGATACCACCTACTTGAATGATAGGAAGAGAGAGAGAGGGGGGGAGGGGGGAAGAGAGAGAGAGTGAAAGGCCATATGAGGATCTTTTGATGGAAATAATTATTTTGGCATCTTTTAAATATTTTCATATTTTGTTTTTACATGACCTAGATTTCCCCTTATATCCCCCCTTTCCTCATTCCATTTTTTAAACAAAAATTTTAAAAGGAGTAAAATCCATGACATATAGAGGAACAAAACCCCTGATATTATAAGTGATGCTGCATAACTGTAGAATCCTTCCCATATAATAGAAATAGGGTGATGTCTTCATATCATCTTCATATTAAAGGTAGATTTTAAAATTAATGCAAGGGAGTGGATAGGATGCCTTTCTGGCTGATGACTACATGAATAATGAAAAGAAATGAAGGTGAAGGGTGATATACCCTTCTGAATTCTGAGAATCCCCTGAGATGAAGCAACACCAAGGAAAACGCTAACCTGCCAAATATAATGACCCACTTACAAGTCAAAACATAGAAACTATTCATTTCCGTTTACTACCAAAGGTTCTGAGTAACCATAAATATATAAATACTGAACTTTGTTTGGCATTTTGCATTTAGCTTGCAGCATTCTGTGCATAACAGTTATATTTTTGAAAGGTGCTTAGTCATCTCCTAGACCTTGTTGTTCCTTTGTGGATAAATTATGCTATTTATTTCCAGCCTTAGAGCACCAATTAATTTCCATTAGATCTTCAGTAATTCTACTGTTTATTTCAGAAAAGAAAGTATTAAGGGGCATGAGTTAATGTGAAATAAATAAGATTAGGTAGAAAACCTCCTGCCTCTTCAAAACACATCCATATACTCTTGTAGTGACAAGGAAGATTCAGGTGGATAGGTCTAGGGACTGAGTAGCTGACTCTAATGGGATCTATTTACCTCCTCTTTTTTTTAGTCCTATTGCTTCTGTGATATTGATAGGTGGAATCCATGGATTCTGGGCAATTTTTGCTGGAAAAAGACTATATTATTCAGCCTCTTTTCTATATAATATTAACCTTTGCAAAGCACCTCTTGAGAACCCTGGAGGGGAACAATTTAAGAATTACCAGCCTGATTTACAGAAAAGAAAAGTTTGGGTTTCAGGAAATTAAAACGACTTGCCCATAGTCACAGAGTAAGTACACAGGAGAGCCCAGATTTGAGCACAGTTCACCTGACCCTATACCTAATTTTTTTTCTTAGATTATAACATGTAATGCAAGATTGCTCGCAGAAGCCTTTTGCTTCTGCAATTTCAAACTGTCACAGAAAGGCAGTTAGAGGTCTTAGAATCTTCAGAAAGTTGGTTGGAGCCTGAGGCTATAAATAGGGCTGAAGTCCAACAGAGAGGCTTTTGTCTTCTCCCTTTTGCTTTGCCTGGGGGCTTTTGCTTTTGGGGCTTTGGCCAAGCCTGTTGGCTTCAGCTATTCCACTTGGCTTTAGCTTTTGGCTTCGGCATTGGCCTGTGCTTATTTTGTGTTGGGGAAATTTTGACCTATCTGATTTCTCTGGACCTCTCCCTGATCTCTCCATTACATCCCTGTTATTTCCCTGAAGTTCCCTTTAGGCCCTAGGAGGAAGAGTGGCTTGGTGATTGGACATTGTGGGTTTAGATTCTGTAGGCAAGTAGGGCATCCTAAACAAGTTAACCTCAATTTAGTGATTTGAAAAATATTTTACTTCAAAGGCAGTCAAACCTTCCTGATTGGGAGAGCCAGACTCTCTCAGTCTAAAACCTCTCCTGTGACCCATCCCCCACCATCCAGCCTTCTCCCTAGCAGCAGTTAGAAAACCTAAAACCTCTTTCCCTCTGATTATTCTTGACTTTAATAAATACCCTTTGTTACCTATACAAATCTCCGGGGGAATCATTGTATCAAAGATTAAGGCAAGGGCTAAAGAGGGAAGGAATTATTTTCTTTTTATTTCTTGAGGGCACCGCAAGCATCCATCTTGGCAGGAAGTACCTACCTGAGACTTCCTGTAGCCATCAGTTTCACTGGCACAGAGGAGCCCTTTTGTCTCCTCCTTCAAGGGACTTAGAAATTAACAAGAGAAGTCCTCCAGCCAGACATAAAACATTTCTGACTGGCTCAATCCCCCTGTAGAGATACCTTCCCTGATTAAAGAACCTCAGCCTATTTCCTCAGTATCCTCTGTCTCTAGCTTCGGTGAATAAGTCTGTTTAAGCTGTCCTCCTGTATACTCCCTGTCATTTACTTACGTTCCTATATACCACCTCATTCATCCCTTCCCTACACTCAGCTATCACCTTCATTCCCCTTCTAAATCACCTATATCCCTTTTATCCCTTCTCATTACCCAAATTGCCTGAGACCTGCTAAGATTACCCAATTTCTTTATAACAAACAATATCAGGGACCGTGAGATTAGCTTAGATAAAGACTTGGCAATTGTTTACATCAGTCTAAAGTTGCTATCTTTGCAACTTTCCATTCCATTAGCTTTTATTTAACAGATTTATTGAAAATCATTTAAATTCAAATAAAATTACTTATTTCAGAAATATTATATAGCCTGTGTTGACCTTTGGTATAACTAAAATACCTGATAAACTTTTTTTTTCATAATTTAATTTAGTTCAACTAATTTTAACAAAGCACCTAAAACTGCAAAACACTGTGTTGAATACAATAAGAAAAAAGAAGCAGTTCCTGTTCATGGAGACCTTAACTTTCTACTGAAAGATACATAAATCAATCAATGAATATTTACAAAGTGTCTCATAGGTGCCAAAATGCTGTTAAGTCACATTTATGTGATAGGAATACAAAAATTATAATTAAACAGTCTCTGTCCTTAGGAATCTATATCATACAAAGAGGAGAAACAAGTATGTGGATATGAATATGTAACATATAGAAAATAAATACATACTCTTTTAGGGATGTTACTAATACCTGGTGGGATGAGGAAAGGATTAATGTATAAGGTGGCATTTGAGATGGATTTTGTAGAAAACATTGGATTCTAACAAGTGCAGGTCATGAAGTACATTTAAGGCATGGAAAACAGACAAAGTCATGATCATAAGAGATAGAATACCATGTGTGAAGAGTGACAAGAAAATCATAAGAATGAAGTAAAAGCATATGAAGAACAGTGATATAGGAAGGTATAGGGATAGAAAGAAATTTTAGTCCTAGAGTTTATATTAATCCTAAATATAGTGGAAGGTGGGAGGCAGAGCAGAGAAAATACTCAGTTCAATTCTCCCAAAATTTCCCTCCAAACAACTTTAAAATAATGTCTGAAATTGGACTCAGGAATAACAGAGCCAAGAGAATAAGACCTTCCAGAGGGGAGAAAAAGACATTTTTGACATGGGGATAAGTTTGGACTGGACCCCATGTGGATAAAACACTAGTGGTGGGAGTGGGTGAAACATGAGTGGATGGTGACAAAAGTAGCAGCAGCAGCATTTTTGAGAGTTCCCAAGGTAGAGACAGAAGGTCAGAAAGGAATAACTACATACATCTCTCCTAATATTTGATATAGGGGAGCAGATTCTCTTTAAGAATTTAATTAGGATGGGAAAGAGGGGGTCAATAGCAGGGGACACCAAGAGAAACTTGAGTGAATAAGAAAAATAGGATATTCTATTACACACAAAGAGGGCATGGGAAGGAGAGGGGGCAAATACTATTATAAGAAGGAGAGGAAGAGAGCATTAAGAGGTAATGATCAAACCTTACTCTCAGTGTAATCAATCCGGAGAGGGAAGAGTAGCTATACTATCCATTGGGACATAAAACTCTTATCTAACCCTTCTGAGAAAGTCAGAAGGGATAAACCAAGGGAAACAGGGGAGTGGGAAGGTCAAAAAAAGGGAGGGGAGAAGAAGAATTCATAAGGCCTTTAAAAACAAAAAAGGGGGGGAAATAAGAGAGGGGATAGAGAGGGAAGTTAATCAAGGGAGGAGATAAGGGATAGCAGCTTAATAACAAACCACTGGTTTAAAAGGAAATAGTATAAGAAAAAGGGGGTAGGAATAGGGGAGGATACGAAAATGTAAGCAAATGCACAACTGAAGATTATAACTCTGAATGTGAATGGGATGAACTTGCCCATAAAACAGAAGCAAATAGCAGAGTGGATTAGAAACCAAAATCCTACCATATGTTGTCTACAAGAAACACATATGAGGCGGGTGGACATAAACAAGTTTGAGGTTCAGGGCTTGAGCAAAATCTTTTGGGCATCAAATGAGAAAAAGAAGGCAGAAGTGGCTATTATGATTTCTGACAAAGCCAAAGTAAAAATAGATATGATTAAAAAAGACAGGGAAGGTCATTACATCTTGATTAAAGGCAGTATAAACAATGAGGAAATAACACTGCGCAATATATATGCACCAAGTGGCATAGCATCCAAATTCATAAAGAAGAAACTGGCAGAGCTCAAGAATGAAATAGATAGTAAAACCATACTAGTGGGAGATCTAAATATTCCTCTTTCAGATCTAGATAAATCAAACCGAAAAAATAAATAAGAAAGAGGTAAGAGAGGTGAATGAAGTCCTAGAAAAATTAGATTTAATTGATATGTGGAGAAAAATAAATAGGGACAAAAAGGAATACACCTTCTTTTCAGCTGCACATGGCACATTCACAAAGATTGACCATGTTATAGGGCATAGAATCATTGCAAACAAATGCAAACGAGCAGAAATAATAAATGTAAACTTCTCAGATCATAATGTGATAAAAATAATAATTAGAAGGGCACCTGGACAGGAAAATAAAAAACTAATTGGAAATTAAATAATATGATTCTCCAAAACCAATTTGTCATAGAAGGAATCATAGAAACAATCAATAATTTCATTGAAGAAAATGATAATGATGAGACATCCTACCAAACTCTGTGGGATGCGGCCAAGGCAGTACTCAGGGGGAAATTTATATCCTTGAGTGCATATATTAACAAATTAATAAGGGCAGAGATTAATGAATTAGGCATGCAACTCAAAAAATTAGAAAGCGAGCAAATTAAAAATCCCCAGATGGAAACTAAATTAGAAATACTAAAAATCATGGGAGAAATTAATAAAATCAAAAGTAAAAGAACTATTGAATTAATTAATGAGGCTAGAAGCTGATATTTTGAAAAAACAGATAAAATAGACAAAGTACTGGTCAATCTAATAAAAAAAAGGAAAGAAGAAAACCAAATTGACAGTATCAAAGATGAAAAGGGAAACCTCACCTCTAATGAAGAGGAAATTAAGGCAATCATTAAAAACTATTTTGCCCAATTATATGGCAATAAATATAACAATTTAGGAGATATGGATGAATATTTACAAAAATATAAACTGCCTAGATTAACAGCAGAAGAAATAGAATACCTAAATAATCCCATATCAGAAAAAGAAATTGAACAAGCCATCAAAGAACTCTCTAAGAAAAAATCGTCAGGGCCTGATGGATTCACAAGTGAATTCTATCAGACATTTAAAGAGCAACTGATCCCAACACTATACAGATTATTTGATATGATAAGCAAAGAAGGAGTCCTACCAAATTCCTTTTATGACACAAATATGGTACTGATTCCAAAGCCAGGGAGATCAAAAACAGAGAAAGAAAACTACAGACCAATCTCCCTAATGAACATAGATGCAAAAATTTTAAATCGAATACTAGCAAAGAGACTCCAGCAAGTAATTAAGAAGATCATCTACTATGATCAGGTGGGATTTATACCAGGAATGCAAGGTTGGTTCAACAATAGGAAAACCATCCACATAATTAACCATATCAACAGTCTAACAAACAAAAATCACATGATCATCTCAATAGATGCTGAAAAAGCCTTTGACAAAATACAGCATCCATTCCTATTGAAAACACTGAAAAGTATAGGAATAGAAGGACCTTTCCTAAAAATAATAAACAGTATATACCTAAAACCATTGACAAACATCATATGCAATGGGGATAAATTAGAAGCCTTCCCAATAAGATCAGGAGTAAAACAAGGATGCCCATTATCACCTCTATTATTCAACATAGTACTAGAAACACTAGCAGTAGCAATTAGAAAAGAAAAAGAAATTGAAGGTATCAAAATAGGCAAGGAGGAGACTAAGTTATCACTCTTTGCAGATGATATGACGATCTACTTAAAAAATCCTAGAGAATCAACTAAGAAGGTTGTAGAAATAATCAACAACTTTAGCAAAGTGGCAGGATACAAAATAAATGCACATAAATCATCAGCATTTCTATACATTTCCAACACACTAGAGCAGCAAGAAGTAGAAAGAGAAACACCATTTAAAATCACCCTAGACAATATAAAATACTTAGGAATCTATCTACCAAAACAAACACAGCAATTATATGAAAACAACTACAAAACACTTTCCAAACAAATAAAACTGGATTTAAACAATTGGAAAGCCATTGATTGCTCATGGGTAGGACAAGCTAACATAATAAAAATGACAATTCTACCCAAATTAATTTACCTATTTAGCGCCATACCTATCAAGCTACCAAAAAACTTCTTTACTGAATTAGAAAAAAACTATAACAAATTTCATTTGGAATAACAAAAGATCAAGAATTTCAAGGGAAATAATGAAAAAAATGTGAAGGAAGGGGGCCTGGCAGTACCAGATATTAAACTATACTACAAAGCAGCAGTCATCAAAACAATATGGTACTGGCTAAGAGACAGAGAATTTATTTATACAGATTTTGAGGTCATAGTTCAAGGGCAGAGAGGACCACTTTTGGTTAAGAGAAATTGGAAGCTTTGAGGGGCAGTGTAACTCTGACACCAAAGGAAAAGGGGTCCTGAGGAAAAGGATTATTTGCAATCCAAAGAGATCAAGGTCCCTTCCTGGGAAAGGACAAGTGTACAAACCTAGAAAATAGTGACTACACTTCTACACAAATCAAACCATCTTGGAATCACTGAAAACTTCCAAACCACTGAACTAGCTCTGAAAATAGTAGTCTGAAAAAGAGGCAGTGCCCTTCTCCCTTGACCAGAAACAAAACACAATATTAACATAAAATTTCAAATCAAGAAATAGAGCAGAAATGAAGAAACAACAACAACAAAAAGCTATTATTGTGACAAGAAGATTAAGGCACAAATTCAGATGAAAATAATTAAATCAAAAGAGCTCTAAGAAATGCCTTAAATGGACATGTAAATTGGACACAAAACAACAAGCATTTTTAGAACTAAAAATTATTTTAAAAATAAATTAGGGTGGGAGAGAAAAAATTAGGTAAAGAAATGAAAGTAAAGGAAAAAGTTATGAAAAAAAACAATTAGTAGCTTCATTATAAAGAGAGGGCTAGGTAGTGAAGTGGATGGAGTATCAGTTCTGAAATAAGGAAGACATCTACCTCAGTTCAAATCTCACCTAAGACACTAACTAGTTATATAATCCTGGGGAAGTCACTTAATCTAGTTTACCTCAGTTTCCTCATCAATAAAATAAGCTAGAGAAGCAAATGGCAAACCACTCCAGTATCTTTGCCAAAAAAAAAAAACCCAAATGCGAAGAAAAATCCAAGAGTCAGATACTACTGAAATGACTGAACAACAATAACAGAGTAAAAGAGTTGGATTGATGCCCTGCCGGAAGCCATTGAGGCTGTGAGGTTAGCACAGCTACTCACAAGCTCTGACAATCCAGCATGGTAGGTTGTCAGGAGGATGGAAATTCCACACTCAGTTTACCCCATGTGATTCTTTTTACAGTGACATTCACTTGTATTGAAATTATTACAATCAATATCCTTATCCGGCTCCAAGGAGACACAGAAAAACAATACAGGTTCATGGCAAGAACAATCACAGCCATAGACTACCCACTATCCCAAAATAAACCCCTGTACAACCCCCTAGAGTATAGAAATTTCCCCTAGAATCAGCCCAGCAGAAAACCAGCAGTTTGTGAGTTAATACAAGTTTCTAAAGTTCCCAGCAAGAAAATACCTGCCCTGGGTTTGCTTCCAAACTCCTACAGACCAAAGAAACAGTGAAACACAAAGAAATTAAGGCAAGGACAAATTAGCACAGAATCACCCTACCAGAACTGTGTTCTTAGTGATCCTATAACAGAAAGAACACCATGGGAACAAAACTTGGACCAGATTGATATTATTGTATCTTATTGGATGTAATCAACTACCATAACTATCTCCTTGATCGATGATGGGAATGAATAGTATAACGTAACCATATACATAATATAATTAGTTAAAATATAATTAACTATTATGCTTAACTAGGAACTGATGTACTTGTACCTTACGGATGGCTGAAAATAATAAGTTCCAACAAACCAGGTCATAATGAATAATTCTTTTTTTTTTTAAACCCTTGTACTTCGGTGTATTGTCTCATAGGTGGAAGATTGGTAAGGGTGGACAATTGGGGTCAAGTGACCTGCCCAGGGTCACACAGCTGGGAAGTGGCTGAGGCCGGGTTTGAACCTAGGACCTCCTGTCTCTAGGCCTGACTCTCACTCCACTGAGCTACCCAGCTGCCCCCCATAATCAATAATTCTTGACAAGCTTGCTTCTTTGTTGAACCACAGTAAGATAACTAGTAAATGCCAATCTTATGATGTTTCAAAAGTTAATATGTGATTTTGAATATATGTGAAAATCAAAACCTGTATGAGATCATAAAGAAAAAAGGTATAAAAATGAAAATCAGCAGATGGCACAAGAAGGAGCAGCCTCTGCAATTTGACTTGCACTCTAGCTCGTTTTTATTTCATTCTTCGCCACGCCATCCTACCTCCAGAGACCCAACCAAGCAAAGAGCGGGCTCTTCGCAATGCCCACCCATAGCCTCTTTTGTTTCTTTGGGGGTGGGAATAATTGACATGGTGAATAGAATAATGACAAGAAATGTACAAAAATGCTAAAGAAAATAACAACTTTAAAAAATAATTAGCCATATGAAAAAGAGATACAAAAATTCATGAATGAAAATAACTCCCTAGAAACAGAATTGGTCAAGTGGAAAAAAGAGGTATAAAAGATTGATGAGGTTACTGGAAGCTAAAGATTCCAGTAGTTACCAAGAATGAATAAAACAAAAATCAAGATAATAAGAATTAGAAAAAATGTGAGATATTTTATTGGAAAAACAACCAACATGGAAAATATATTAAGAAGAGATACTTTAAGAATTTCTACATTGATATGAAGAGATACAAAAGGAAGTGAGTAGAACTAGAAGAAAGTTGTACACAGAAACAGCAATAAAGTTCAATGATCTACTATGAATGATTTAACTATTATCAGGAAGTAAGGATTCATGACCATTCTAAGGGACTCATGACACAAAAGGCTAACCACCACTATAGGAGCAAATGACATAATCTGAATGCAAATTAAAGCATATGATTCTTCACTTTCTCTAGGATAAGAAATTTATGTTCTTTCACAATAAGATGAACATAGAAATATGTATTTTATTATATTACATGTATATCCTATATCATTTAACTTGTCTTGGGAATAGTGAAGGGAGAGAGATGAGTCACAAAATGCTAGAAAGTGATTCTTAAAAATTATATCAATATTGTGTGGATAGAATTTGTTCCCCAGGACTCTTTTACCCAGCATCCCATATTGTATACACCTTTAGTAAGATCTTTAGAGATATAAGGTGGTTATGTATAATGATTAATTGGAGAGACTAGGCAAGTAAATCTGGGAGATTCCAACATGCTTGCCTCCCAATGGAATCACAGGGGGGATTGTGTGGATAGAATTTGCTCCCCAGGCCTCTCTTACCCAGTATGTCATTTGCATATTTATGCTACGTATGAACATAGGGTGAATATATTTTGGTGTGACTCCACTTCTCTCTCTCTCTCTCTCTCTCTCTCTCTCTCTCTCTCTCTCTCACTTTCTCTCTTCCTCTCTTTCTCTCTCTCTCTTTCTCTTTCCCTCAATATGGCTGCTGAAGCTGTTTTCAGTCAGGCAGGAGAATTTACACATGTGGTCTTACTTTAGGTAGAAAATTAGGCTTTGAACTTCTATTTCTATTTTTTTATTTTTTCTACTTCAAGTGATTATTAATAAACTTTATAAAATTAATACTTGGAGTTATTGATATGTATTTGTCTTACAACATATAATCAAGAAAAATAAATAAAAAAGAATTTTTAGATTTTTCTGAAATCCATAAATCAAAGAGACTAGACATAATATTTTTAGAAATTATACCATTTTGTTAAATTTCAGTTATGGAAGTATCCTAAAGAGATTATAGAGGATATTTAAACAAACCATATAAATTTTGTGGGCAATCACATGAATGCAATACTCTTTGATTGGCTATTAAGACATTCAGAAAGACTGGATATCTTCTACCATCTTTCTTTTGCTTCAGTCTGTTCATTTTCACTAATCCTGGTAATGTAGCCCTTTGCCCATAGCATCAAGTGATAGGCCATGCTCTTTGAGGAAAAGCCATGAAGCCTTCTCCACTCTGAGGATATTTGGTCCTGAGACATGCCTCAGTCCTTATCCTTTGTATTTATTCTTTTCTACTCTGGGTGAAGAGAGTGGAGCATCTTGTTAAATGTTTTAAAAAGTCAAGAGGGCAACTCAGCATCCCAGTATTCTATAGTACAAGTCTGTATCCAGAATACAATGAATGCCCTGAGAATAAGGGATTGGGTTGAGGACTCATCTGGTATTTATGCTGATTCTTGATAGGAACTAAACTAAGTTTTGAGCCTACTCTCTCCAGAAAACAAGGTGATATAATGAAGGAAGAATATTTCCCAAGGTATTGGGAGACAATATCTGCATCTTAGTTTTATTATACCTTTAAAACAAATAATCTTTTGTGACAACTACTAGATATAAAATGGCTAAATGGATCACGGTACTAGTTACTGGTCTTTAACTAGAATGCTAATTATGTTAAAAAAAGATATTCACAAACTCTTCAGGGTACAATAGAACCCTAAAGGGCCAATGTAGCATCCTGGCTCTAAGAGAGAGGGCCAGAACAATTTACTTTATAGTTCTTCATTGTCTTTATCAACATTCCCTTAAGATATTGCTTCTTGTGTTTCCTGATACTGTTAATTAATTTATGGGCATTTATTTAACTTCTCAAGTATTTATTCCTTGTCTTCTCAGAGCATATGTTTCTTGTAGTTCACACAGGCTTTCCCTCAGTGCATGTAGACAATATGTATATTTTTGCTTTGATTTTGGATTTAAGAATTAGCTTCTTTATTCTTCCCTTGGGAGAAGTGTTGGATTTAATGACCTTTAAAACCAATTGCAGTTCCTAGATCCTCTGACCCAATATTTTTGACCTTATCTCTCTACCTCACTAATTTCTCAGAAGAACTGAAGGAAAGTTAGAAGCTTACCAAAGTTCCAGGATTGGTTTTGAACTTGGGCGTCCCAACACTGCAATAGAAGTCTTTTGCCAACAACTCACAGGTGCACACCACATGAGCAGATGAAAATAGCATCGCAAGAGATGTGACAACAGCTGTGTGCCTATAGTACACTCACCTCAAGGTGCACCTTCTGCATCTGTTCTACCTTTAAGGTTTTAATACTTAGTGAGGGGCTTTGTGTTCACTTTAGATTCACTTTTATAATGACTTGTCTCTATACTTGTTGTCCCCTCCCCACAGTAAAATGTTCCACAAGGACAGGAACTGTTTAATTTTTATTTTTTTAGCCCTGGTGACTTACATTGTGCCAAAAATGTACTGTGGTCACTGAGAAATGCTTATTGAATCAAATTACATGAAAGTGGATGTACTTAAATGACCAGTGGTTTGTATGTAGATAGGAACATAAAATAATCATGTGAGCTTCACATGATCAATGAAAAAATCAAGTTATTTAAAGTACTTTAAAATTATAATTATCTTCATTATATTCTATTGTAGATTTGTTCCTTTGTCAACTGTATAATGACAATCACCTATTTCGAAATTGAAACAATCTTAGAGGCCATTCAGTTTAACCCTTTCTACATACAGTTAAAAAAGCTGAGACCTCATATATTAAGAGTGACTTGCCCAAGGTCATATAATTTTCTAGGGTCAGATACAGTATTGGCACCTAAAGTCAGAAACATCACCATGCTGAGGGAAATGATGTCCTGATTTTTAGGCTTTGTTATTGTCTCTCTCTCTCTCTTTCATTTGTATGGCAGGACAAAAGAATATTAGGACTGAAAAATGGTCAGAGCAGAGGGGAAAGCAGAGAGGCCATGGCAAGTTCTGGGTGGACAGCCCCTAAATTTAGGTAGGCTGAGGATGATTTAGCATTTTTTGGACACTAATTAGTATCTTATAATGAAATTTTAAGCCTAAATCATGTCAAGTTTCTGACAGAAATTCTACCATCAGTGAACAAGAAATGGGTATTTTTAAAAAAAGCACTTATGTACTTGCTAGATAACATTGTTGTATGATGAAAGGAACTTGGTGCTAGGAAAGATGAATCTCATTTTGAAGAAAAACGGCCTATTTCAGGCAAAGTTTTGGCATCAGACAGATAGACCTTATGTTAGGAAAAGCCACAAAGGGTTTTTCCTTAGGATGATGCTTGGGTCTATTAGGGATTTGCCTTTCTAATGAGCTACAGCTAAAGACCTGACTTCAAGATACTTTGGGGCTGTAGAAGAAGCAGAACGTCATCTAAGGACTCTAGCTGAAGGCAGAAGCTAGAAATTCCTTCTGGAGTCCAGCCAAAGAAGAAGACTGATATGAAGTAGCAAGGTGATGATTAGTGATTCAGGACAGAGATGGAACCAATAAACAACCTCAGGAAAGAGTAAGAAAATTCTTTACCTTGAATTATTGGATCGTCTATTTACCAAGACAATTATATCTAGAGTAGTTATTAATAAGAAGATTCCTCCCTTTCTTTCATTCACTTTAAAAGTGGAGGGATGGAATGCCTTCATCTAAAAAAATGGCCAGGCAGATGTGACTGGGGTGAGTGGATATTTTTCCTTTCAGTTTGGGAGATAGAATGCATTATTTTTTAATATTTGTTTCATGAAGGAAATGTCCTCCAATTTATACTGTGAATATAATCTCTTTAGGGCCATGCAGATTAGACAGTAAATAGGCACACTAATGGGAAGTAGAGGAACAAGTTAACTTAGAAGAAATCATAAAAAAGTGTACACTGATGATTTTACAGTTTAAAGACTTATTAAGACAAGAAAAAAAAAAACAATGCAAATAGGGAGCCACATGTGGTACAAGAACAGATAATAAAGCCAGTTAAAAGAATACGAGATCTTGTAGTGAGAGCTTGAAGTGCTACAATAGTTTATGCTGACACTTCATTCTAAGTAACTATTTCAGACCACTCCCTGAGGAGGCACGTGGGCACTGATGCTCACCCACCTGTCTTTCAACCTTTAATACCCATATAAGTGTCAGGTGAATTCACAGAGAAGAAAATAAATTGCAGCACAAGCAAAACACCTTTTCAGATAGATTTATGATCCTGTGACAGATAAAATTGATTATAATATTGCATAATTCTCTTTGGAAATATAGTTTCTAGTCTCCTGCTACCTTCTTTTTAAAAAAAAATCAAATTAAATAAATAATTAATTGATTAATTAAGAATCTTTTTCAATTATTACATGAATCATGTTCTTTCCCTCCCCTCCTATCTCCCCCCTCCAAGAGTCAACCAGCAATTCCGCTAGGTTTTATATATTTATCATTGTTCAAAATTTCCATATTATTAATATTTGCAACAAAGTGATAATTTAAAGTTAACATCCACAATCATATCTCCATCAGTCCATGTTATCAATCATATGTTTTTCCTCTGTGTTTCTACTCCCACAGTTCTTTCTCTGCATATAGATAGCATTCTTCCTCATAATTCCCTCAGAATTGACTTGGATCATGTGACTGTTTTGCATTGGTTAAACTTCTTAACAATTTAAAATACTCAAAGATATTATCTTTTGTGGTCTCCTTTAACCTTTTTTTTTTCTGGGTCAATATTATCAATATTATCTAAACAGATCAAGTTAGAACTCCCATGATCCCATATGATTTCTTTGTCTCTTATTCTTTCTTCTATTTTAATGTTAACTTTATTCTTTCATTTTACAATCCAACAAATTGCCTTTATAAATATAGCTGATTCTAAAATTATTTCTATAGCTATATATTAAGGTATAGAGGTAGAGTTAATTTAAATTTTTTTTAACCCTTGTATTTCGGTGTATTGTCTCATAGGTGGAAGATTGGTAAGGGTGGGCAATGGGGGTCAAGTGACTTGCCCAGGGTCACACAGCTGGGAAGTGGCTGAGGCCAGGTTTGAACCTAGGACCTCCTGTCTCTAGGCCTGACTCTCACTCCACTGAGCTACCCAGCTGTCCCATTAATTTAAATTTTATTGAAGTGAAGCTTGCAATTTATATCAATATCTAAAGAAATTCTACCTATCTTATTAAAGAAAATTTGAGAAAATCAGTTAGGGAAGTTAGATGATGTAGTGGTTAGAACATTAGGCCTGGAATCAGGAAGATATGAGTTCAAATGTGGCCTTAAAAATTTACTAGCTATCTGATCCTAAGCAAATCACTTAACCTCTATTTGCAACAATTTCTTCAACCCTAAAATGGGAGTAATAATTACATATACTTCTGCATGAGCATCATCATATGGGAAAGTAATCATAAAGCACTTAGCTCATTGTCTGGTAAATAGTAGATGTTTTATGAATGCTTATTAATTCATCCCCAATTTGTTTCTAAATCTATTTTTTATATTGATGCTAATGATATACTTCCAGGACAGATTTTATGTCTATCCCTATACTTACTTTCAATGTGAATTAAATATTGGGACATATTTTGACTTATTTTGAAGGACTCCATCAAAATCTTCAAAGGATTTCTCTTCTTTATCTTGTGTAACACAATAGTGAATAAACTACAGTTAACCTTATAGGAATCTATTTGCTTATCTTTAATGTGAGCATTGAAAGGTTAGATAAACAAGTGTTCATTGAAATTATGCCTCTTCTTTTGAATGAAGAATTAAATCAAAACTGCCATCTTTTTACATACCTTTTCAAGAAAAACTGCACAATAATGTTCTGAAACTCTTTTAGTTTCTTTCATAGTGAGGTCAACAAAAATTTGTTGAATATAAATTTCTTGCACTGTATCAATTCTTTGATCTCTGAAAGATGTTTAATTGTTGAGGCCCATGAAGATATTATCTTGACCCAAAGTCTGTGCCTACACACATAAATTTATCTTATTGTAATGAACTTGGTCTATCAAGTGAAGCCCAAAACCAAAATACAGTGGGACAGGCAAGTAAAGGGAATGTTTCTTTGACTGACTTGACTGATTTAAAGATAATTCTTTAAGCCTCTATCTGTTATGAAATCTTGCCTAAGTAAACTTATTAATTCTTTATCTAAATTCACCATGAAATATTTTTATATGATTCTATGTAGGAAGATTTTCGTGTATGAATCCATAGAAAACACTAAATAAAAGCAATTCATTAAAGATGCACATGATGATGAATAGCTATTAAATTTCCACTGAATTTTTCATTAGCTCTGTATTACTATTAGGCTAATGCCAACAATCATGTTAAAGCTTTGTTTGATATCCATCAGAAACAAAAAGCTATGTACAATTCCTCCTTTTTTCTTAGGCTCTCTAAATTGTTCTTTGCCAGCTTCATTATATTCTTCCATGTCACTTCTTCAAGTTTCATCAGATAAGTGATCTGTCTCATTTTCCTACCATGTTTATTATGTTCATCTGTCAGTATATTAATTTGGTTTTTCTGCTCTGTAATTTTCACTCACCTAATTGACTCTGCCTTGAATCTCTGTTTGGGCTCAAGATCCTTACTTTAATTGTTGTGGGAAAGCATTTGTAAAATATCAAGGCAGAGATTAAATGGCATCCACAAAGCTCCGAAAATACTACCATGTGAATTAGATCAATTTCCAGCTCAGGTTTTATTCATTTTCACCAGTGTTGATCTTAAAGTGTCTTCTAATAATGTGGTAATGGAAAGTGAAAATAATGTATACATCATTATATCAAGGCTTTCCTTTCCAGTTTAGCTCAGAATTCCTTTAAGTGTCTTTAGGTGACATGAAAGGGTTAAGTCGTACAGTCCAGCTGTGAAAATCCCTGCTGAGATGCAATGTTTTCCTTGTATTCATGCTGAGGGTATTGTGAGTTGTTAACATCCTGCAAAATTTGCTGTGAAACATTTCCTTACAATATAATTTGTCTTTTAGCATGTAATTTCAAAGTTTTCTCTTTTTTTGGCTACTGCTCACGTCTGTTGATGTTTTGGTCATTTTGGTCACTATAAATAATTTCCTCTGCCTGTGTTTAAGACTATGAGGAAATTGAGGGAAGGAATCCTGTTTTTTTTATTTTAATTCCCTAACCTTATTACTAGAATGGATTTGGTTGATTTGGTAGCTTAAATCATTATTTATTGAGTCTTACAGCTAAATGATTCATTTTTCGGGGGAGGAGGGCATGGAGTGAGTGGCCAAGATCAAGTTTAATGAGAAATATAATAAAGTATTATAGAAATATTATGTAGGTAATATTTGCATTTAAGACTCTGATTATATACCCTATGATGTTTCTCCTAGTTCCTTTATTCTGCAACTGAATTATCCTTTTGCCACCAACAAACTGCCATACATGGAAAGAAAAACTAGCCTGGGTAAAGCAGTAAAGCACCCTGAAGGAGATATAGAAGGCTTTGTAGGACAGACAAGGCAAAACGTCACCCCCACCTTGACCACTGTGAACTTCCCATGGACGCAGAGAGAGACACATGCCAGGACACTGAGTCCAAGAGTTTGGGGAATATCAGTCCCACTCGTTACCAAAAATCACTAGCACTGCTTCCAGCCTAGCCAGACAGTCATCATCAAAGGGAGAAATCATGGTGGATAGAGGGCTTACCTTCCTCACTGCCACCAGAAATAACCGCTGACCAACTGCCAGCAGACATAAGAGCTCTGCCAGTGGAAACAAGGCACACTGAGGGTGAACCAGAAGACAGAACATTCTACAGGCAAATCAAATCACCGCCTGCACCTTGACCACCATCTCCCTCAGACCCTGAAGGAGATGTTCCAGGACCCTGGAAATGAAAGCCCTTGTGATTAGGGATGATTTAAGCACCATGGCTTCAGGCATCATCCTGGAAGTATCCCCTGTTGGGGACAAGCACTCCCGTATATGCCACATCCATTCCTACTTAAAACTCGAAAAAGAAAGTTCTTGCAACCATTTTCTTTGGCATTGTCAAAAAGTTCAACATTATAAACTGTTCTGATTTAGTGGGGAAAAAGGTGTTAATTTCTGTTTTGTCACAGTGCAAACTAAGGATCATGGGACTTTTCCATTTGACTTGCTGCTGAAAACCCTCCATATGTTTTGTCTTCCTGGTATGTTTCTAGTTGTATCCCTAGAGCTTAGCAGAGTGCTTTCCACATAACAAATGTTTAATGAATTTTTATTCGTCTATTCAGTCATTCAAAAAAATTAGCCAATTTATCGCTCAGAATTAAGAGTCCAGTGTCCAGTGCCTCTGTTGTCCCTTCTTCTCCCTATAATTCTAAAGAAAGAATCCTTAAGATAGACCCCATCTGGGTTAGATAGGTAACTCAATTATAAGATTTGAATTAATATCAATAACTCCAAGTATTCATTTTATAAAGTTTATTAATAATCTCTTGAAGTAGAAGAAATTAAAAAAAAAGAAATAGAAGTTCAAAGCCTAATTTTCTAACTAAAGTAAAACTATGTGTGTAAATTCTCCGGCCAGGCTGACAGCAGATTCAGCAGCCGCTTTCAGGGAAAAAGAGAGAAAGGGGCAGGGTCACAGCAAAACTATATCCTCCCTATGTCCCCACATAGCATAAACATACAAATGGGATGCTGGGTAAGAGAGTCCTGTGTCTCTCTTATGCCAGAATGAAAGTCCTAGGTTCAAATTTGACCTCAGACACTTTCTTGCTGGGCAACCTAATTATAATATAATTTGTCTTATACGCATGTAATATCAGGTTTTTTTTGGCTACTGCCCCCATCTATTGATGCTTCTTTGGTCACTATAACTAATTTCCTCTGCCTGTGTTTATGGCACATCATCAATAAGACTATGAGGAAACCGAGGGAAGGAATCCTACTTAATCTCATTTAATTCCCCTTGCCTAGCCCTTACCCCAACTCTTCTGCCTTGGAACCAAAACTTAGTACAAGACAGAAGGCAAGGGTTTATTTTATTTTATTTTAAGATAGATTCACATCTGATCACAGTCCAGGTCAGAATCAAATATGGAACTGAAAGGATCTGAGGCAACATGGTATGGTGGAGTTTGAGACTTGAGGTTAGAAGGCATTAATTAAAATCTTAATTCCTTCATTTACCACTTGAGTTACCTGGAGTAAGTCACTTTATGTTATTAAAAGAAAATTATTGCTATTTGTTTTTAATGCCTTAAGGAGGAAACATTGATTTCAATGTTATTTTCCTTAAGCACATATCTGACCATGGGACTATCCTGAGCTATGAACTATAGGTAATTTTTGTTACCAGCACATAAGATAAAATATGATTTCCTCTCTGTAGCTTTTAAATCACTAAACATATTCTAGCCAAAAATTATCTGTCCAACATCATTGGACGTTGCTTTCACAGCCAAGCTCTATATTGCAGCCAAAGTATATTTCTCCTTTTTTTCTTGCATAAAACTTTCCACTCCCCATGAATTTTCTCTTTTTATTACACATCATAGAATCCCTTCTTCCTCTTAGATTCTATTCTCTTAAATGAAACACCAATTTCAGCAACTACTAATTCTCAAACTGCTTTGTATTTACCTATTTTCTCTAAGTGTATATTGGTCCATTTTACATTCAGGTTGCATTTATTTATAAGTACATTTGCTTGTTTTTTTTTTTCTCCCCACCTCTATTATAATGAAAGCTCATTGAGAATATGAATTGTTTTATTCATTGTATTTGTATCCCCAGCACATACCGTAATGACTCAACATACTAGATGCTTAATGAATGCTTCTTTTAAAAACCCTTACCTTCTCTGTCTTCTAATCAATATTGTGTATTTATTCCAAGGCAGAAGGAGGGGTTTGGCTAGACCATGGGGATTATGTGATTTGCCCAGAGTCACACATCTAAGAAGTGTTTGAAGTCAAATTTGAACCCAGGACCTCTCATTTCTGGGCCTGGTTCTCAATCCACTGAGCCACCTATAAATGATAAATGTTTTTTTGATTGTCTAAGAGACAGAAGAAAAAGACATAAAGGAGCTGAGTCATAAGAAAGTGGAAGAATGTGAACCAAAAAGAGAAAAGAATTGTTCAACTTTTGAAGCTTTTATAATACTTGTGAGATTTCCTCTTGAAGAAGAGTCAGCAAACTATGGCTCACAGGCCAAATCCAGCTTGCTTTCTCAGCAACTAGGAATATTTGTGGAACATTCAAAATCAGGTGGTGATGTGATAGGTCATAGTTTGATGATCTTTGCTTTGCAGTGGTTCCCAAACTTTTTGGCCTACCACCCCCTTTCCAGAAAAAAATATTGCTTAGCCCTCTGGAAATTAATTTTTTTAAATTTAATTAATAGGAAAAATAAATGCACCTGTGGCCATCACCACTCCCCTGGATCACTGCAGCACCCACAAGGGGCAGTAGCACCCACTTTGGGAATCACTGCTTTAGAGGATAAACCATCTATAAGAGAAAGCATTTGGGGGGATTTTATTCATTTGTTTTGATTTTACATAATAAACACAATAGCTTGCCTGTTTTATTCTTATACCAAAATATAACGAGTAAGTAAAATTAACTAAATAGTGGTCTCATATGAAAGTCATGCAACATTCCATATCTGTAGCAACCTGTACATCTCTAATTTTAAAAAAAGTAGCAAAAGTCTGTATCACTGCATCCCACTCACAACCAATTGGGATTTTTTTTCTTATAACAAATATGCATGGGTTTACAAAACAAAATCGATTCGCAGTCACATTCAAATGCATATTTATATTCATATGTATTCCTATGAATATGTGAATATATAAATATATTGTGTATTATTTAGAGTTACATGAATATGTTTTGCACTTTAAGCTTATCACTTTTCTCTAATAGATAGCATATTTTATCATCTGCCCTTTAAAGTCATGAATGATCATTGTATTGATCATAGTTCTTTCAGATTACAAAGTTATTTGTTTTTACAGTATTATTATTACATAATTTGTTCTGATTCTGCTCATTTTATTACTAGTTTACAGAAATCTTCAAAATTATATTTTTTATAATATGTTGTTATACTATAAATTAATTTCAGGTTGTTCTCACTTCCCTGTTCCTTAATTAGTTTATGACTTTTGATATGTTTTTGCAATGATCAATTTCTTCGTTTCTTATAGCAAAGTAGTATTTCATAACATTCATATAATAAACTCATTTAGACACTGCTAAGCTGATGAACTTTTTCATAGTTTCCAATATTTATGCATTTTCCTTTTTCTGTTTTTGCTACCACAAAAAAGTTTTTATGGTGGGAAGTAAAATCTGGTGTAACAAGGAAATATATTTTAATTCTAGGGGTTTGAAAGAATGTCTTAAGGAAAGCAACTAGGATAATGAAGGGCCTCAAGTTCATGCCATTAGTTGGAGAAATGGGAAATGTTTTCTAGAATAGAGAATATGAAGAAGGTGATAGCTGTCTTCAATTTTGAAAGGCTGTCTTTCATAAAAAAGGAATTTGCCTTGTTCTTCTTGAGTCCAAAAGCAGATCAAGGATAAAGGGGTGAAATTTGCATAAAGTCGGATTTAGGATTGATACAAGGGGAAAAATCTTCTAACTAGAAATGTCCAAACATAAAATATGTTGCTTCAGGAGGTATAGTTTATCTCACTACTATTTAATATTATTTAAAGGGGGAAATTTTTTTCCTAATAAATGGAACTGTCCAAATGAATTTACATTGTTTCAGGAGGTATTTGGTTCTTTCAAAACTTAAGGAAATTTAGGAACCAAAAGATTATATTTATACTTGAGATCATTTGAGTGAGCAAGATATATTATGTTTCTATAGAGATATACTACAGACCACTGGAACAAAAAAGAAGAATTGGATAAGGAATTCAGAAAACAGATTAGAAACCTGCCACTGAAATATAAATTTCAATGAAGGCTGACAAAGTATCCAGGTTCCTTCTGGAGCTCTTCTGAAATATGGAATATCTGATAAATTTTGTGTCTCATTTTAATGAACACTTCATCCACTAAAAGACTAAGGAAGTATAACGGGAAATTGCTATTCTCAACCTTACTTAGATGAATAAATTGGTATCAGTTGCTGAAGTAGAAATGAAAAGAATCTTGGGGAAAGTAGATATAATCAGAAATGTGACTTAAATTAGAGGAAACAAGTATTCATCTCTTCGGGGGAACAAAATTAGAGTGCAGTGGCCTAGTATTTCTAGAAGGAAGCTGGTACAAAATGGATGAGAATTTCAAGAATGAAAATTTGAAGGTAGAAATAGAAATGCTTTTCAAGAAGAGCAAGCATAGATCTCTCTAACAGAACGATGTAGATGCAAACTATACCTCCTTCCCTTTTGAGATTTTTCAAAAGCTATATGGTTCACTTCCTCTCAAACCTTCCTCTCAGTGCCCCCTTTCTCTCCTCTCTTAGATGGATCTCTCCAGACCACTGTGTGAAGGAAACTTACTCTTCGAGGGTCTCACACTTGACCTCATCTCCTGCTGACCATTTGACGTGGAAGCCAGGACTATGTGAGGGAAATCATTGGGTAAATTAGGTCACTTGAGGCTACATGAGTCTGGGTGAGTTTGCATCCTCTACATCAACCTAGTGTGGGCCACAGGACTGTGACCTACAAATGTTATCTGGACATGACTCTGAATTTGACCCAGAAGTGAGAGAGTGGATAAAACTGATGTTGGAAGAAGTGTTCTCTCTCTGTCTCTGGTGACCAGCTAGGGGAGCTGCTCTTGTGGCCAAGCTGAGAACATCCACGTGGTAGTTTAGATTAGGCTATTTTACTCTTATCCTTCTACCTATTTCTGATTTTTTACTTATCCATGTGATTCTAATAACCTTTATTAAATTCAAGGCAGAATAGTAGATGTCTGAGAGGCAACAAAAAAAAAGTAAAATTCAACCAGATCTTAAAATCTGTTCTGCAGGTACATCCTAAATTTTCTAGACCTCATGATCTGATGGGATTATTCCCATTTCTTTCCCTTCAGTATTGCCATCTGACCTGTAAATTCCTGATAAAACCTCTGGTCTTTAAGTCCTAGATTTTTCCATCCTATAGCTGAATCCTGCTATATGTGTTGTCTCTCTCAAATAAAATATAACCTACCTAAGAGCAGGAACAAATTTGACTTTATTTTATTTCTATCTGCACCTATTCAACACAGTGCTAGGCGAATAGTAAGTGCTAATGAATGTGTTTTCATTCACTCCTTTTAATAACCAACTCAGATTTTTTTAAATGTGAAGAATATGTAAGTAAATACAAGATGAATAAAAAAATGTAATGAAATTTTGTAACAACCTTCAGGACCATTAATAGCTTTAACAAAAGGATGTTGCAAAGAAATCTGAGGAAAGCAAAAAGAGGTGAGAATGTGTTTTGGTTTGGTTTGGAAAGATCTGAATCAAAAATGGATGTTTTACACGGAAAGAATTATAATAATTATGTACTATGAGAATGTTTACCTGTTAAACGCTTATTTTGTTTTTTTTTTTATTTCTTTTCCTAAGAAAATAATCTCTTCACTGGTAGGAACAAGATAAAAATAGTTAGGTGAATAGAAAGCCAAGATAAATGAGGAACAAGTTAGGCAATATATAACTGCCTTCAATTGCAATTTGATAAGTAGAAACACTACTATGTACAATGTGCTGGACTGGGTGCTAGGGATACAAAGATAAAAATGGAAATTATGTACTTTCTTTCATAGAGCTTACAGTCTACCTGAAGGAGGACGGGGGAAGTTCGATATCTAAAAAAATAAAAGAAAATATGGAAAAATTTGAAAAGGAACATAGTATTATGAACATGATGGAATTTTTAGGAACTAGTATCTGAATTGAGTCTCTGTGTGAGCTATAGATTCCAAGAGGTGGAAAGGAAGAAAATATGAATTTTATTAATAAGAGAGATCCTATATAGCCATGGGAGGAGGAAATAAAGGCCAAATTTTATGAACAGCAAATAGGAAATAAATGCATGGCACAGAGCATATGAGGAAAAATGGTAAGAAATATATTCTATAGAGAATACTGGAGCCATCTTGTGGATATCTTTAAATGCCCAAATGAAAAGTTCATATTTTATCCTACAGGCAATAGTTCTGGGATTGGGGAGTGACCTAATTAGACATGTCATTTAGGAAGATTATTTTGACAGCTATGTGGAGAATGGATTGGAGAATGGGAAGCATGAATAAAATGTGATCAATCAGGAGCCTATAGCAACAGTCTAAGGAAGAGGTGATTGCCTAAATGTGGAGTGATAATTACATGAATCACAGGAAAGAAACAAAATAACAGATCTGAGCTAGACTACAACTTAGAGATCAGAAAGTTATAGATTTTTTTATTAAAAGGCCCTTCTTTACTCCTTAAAAATTCCCACTGTAACCCGCCCATTAAGTGATTATATAAGCTCTTTTTAAAGACTTCTAATGAGGGGGAATCCACTGCCAAACAAGACAGCCATTATGTTTAGAATGGTCTATTTGTAAGGAAGGAGTTTGTTTGTTTGTTTGTTTGTTTTTCTCTTTACACCGAGCCTAATTTTTTTGCTTTGCATCTTCTACACAGTATTCCTGGGTTTGCCCTTTGGCACTACCCAAAACAAATCTAATGTCCCTTCCACATTATAATATTTCAAATACTTGAAGCCACTCATCATTTTCCTCTTGAATCTTATCTTCTAAATGCTAAACAAAAGTTGCATCAACTAAAACTCATGTGATATGGACTCAAATTCCACCATAATACTGACTGCCCTCATCTTCACTTGTTAATGTTCTTTAAAGCAACAACAACAAAAACTTTACCTTCTGTCTTAGAATTGATACTAAGTATTGATTCCAAGGAATGAAAGGGGTAAAGAATGGATAGTGGGGGATATGTGACTTGTCCAGGGTCACACAGTTAGGAAATATCTTAGGCAAGATTTGAACCTAGATCCACCCGACTGCAAGGTTAACTTGTCTATCCACTGAGCCACTTAATTGCACCTTGTCAATGTATTTTATAAAATGGCATTTAGTTCAACTTTGTCATTTTATAGATATTCTAGAAAGGTTAAATAATTTACCTAAGGCCACTAAGGTAATAACTGGCAGGTTCAGGTGATGGAAACAAAATACTGCCAATTTAAAAGTGACAGAAATTATCAATGCATTGTAAAAGGAGGGTAAAGAGCAGAAGATAAGTTCAAGTATGAAGCCTCAGATTAACTACATTTTAGAACATTGAAAAAGCCATCTTTTTCACCTCAAAACCCATTCATAATATATACCTTTCTTTCCTACTTTCCCTTAATCTCTGACAGAGATAGCCCTTCTTGCCAATATAAAAAGCTGTACCTTTGTAAATGGTCCCATTCCCTCCTCTTTTCTAGTAGTTTTCATATAAAACAATTTCCCTTTCTTTAATATTCAGTTAATTTCTATCAACTAGTTCCTTCCCTACTGTGAGCGAACATTTCCATTTCCCCTTATCTTTTTTAAAAAACCCTCTACTATACCCTACCAATTCCTCAAAGTATGCTCCCACAATCCTCTTCCTTTCTAGTCAAAAGAGATAATGATTCTGATTTTCTGTCCTGTTCAAGCCAGATGTGTACAGTATTGTGTTCAATTGTCTTTTTCAGCAAACTTAGTTTTTACATCTTAGTAAAGGCAGAGTTAATGCACAGTATTCCCAGAAAACAGTAACTAAAATGATTAAAGAACTAGAAAGCTTGCTATGTGAGAATTGCTTGAAACAAAAATAATACAACCAGGATTAGGAGGGAAAAAACAACCTTGAGAAAAAATTATCACAAATATCTCTAAGACCTCATGTCTCAAATATATGAAGAACTTAGTTATATATATATATATATATATATATATATATATATATATATAATAGCT
>NC_058130.1:116949199-117001733 GCF_016433145.1 Gracilinanus agilis | reverse complement strand
AAGACTAGAAGCTGGTACTTTGAAAAAACAGATAAAATAGACAAAGTAGTAGTCAATCTAATAAAAACAAGGAAAGAAGAAAACCAAATTGATAGTTTTAAAGATGAAAAGGGAGACCTCACCTCTAATGAAGGGGAAATTAAGGCAATCATTAAAAACTATTTTGCCCAATTATATGGCAATAAATATAACAATTTAGGAGATATGGACGAATATTTACAAAAATATAAACTGCCTAGATTAACAGCAGAAGAAATAGAATACCTAAATAATCCCATATCAGAAAAAGAAATTGAACAAGCCATCAAAGAACTCACTAAGAAAAAATCGCCAGGGACTGATGGATTCACAAGTGAATTCTATCAAACATTCAAAGAACAACTAATCCCAATACTATACAAATTATTTGATATGATAAGCAAAGAAGGAGTCCTACCAAATTCCTTTTATGACACAAATATGGTACTGATTCCAAAGCCAGGGTGATCAAAAACAGAGAAAGAAAACTACAGACCAATCTCCCTAAGGAACATAGATGCAAAAATCTTAAAGAGAATACTAGCAAAGAGACTCCAGCAAGTAATTAAGAAGATCATCCACCATGATCAGGTGGGATTTATACCAGGAATGCAAGGTTGGTTCAACATTAGGAAACCATCCACATATTTGACCATATCAACAGTCTAACAAACAAAAATCACATGATTATCTCAATAGATGCTAAAAAAGCCTTTGACAAAATACAGCATCCATTCCTATTGAAAACACTGAAAAGTTTAGGAATAGAAGGACCTTTCCTAAAAATAATAAACTGTATATACCTAAAACCATCAACAAACATCATATGCTATGGGGATAAATTAGAAGCCTTCCCAATAAGATCAGGAGTAAAACAAGGATGCCCATTATCACCTCTATTATTCACCATAGTACTAGAAACACTAGCAGTTGCAATTAGAGAAGAAAAAGAAATTGAAGGTATCAAAATAGGCAAGGAAAAGACTAAGCTATCACTCTTTGCAGATGATATGAAGATCTACTTAAAAAATCCTAGAGAATCAACCAAGAAGCTTGTAGAAATAATGAACAACTTTATCAAAGTGGCAGGATACAAAATAGATGCACATAAATCATCAGCATTTCTATACATTTCCAACACACTAGAGCAGCAAGAAGTAGAAAGAGAAACATCATTTAAAATCACCCTAGACAATATAAAATAAAAAAAGAACATTGTACACAAAGACTGATATACTATGGTAGAATTGAATGTAATTGACCTCTGTACCAGCAGCAATACAATGACCCAGGACAATTCTGAGGGATTTATGGTAAAGAACGCTGCCCACATTCAGAGGTAGGACTGCAGGAGAGGAAACATATAAGAAAAACAACTTCATGAACTCATGGGTCGGGGTGGACATGATTGAAGGTGTGGACTCGAAACTACCACACCAATGCAACTATCAACAATTTGGAAATTGGTCTTGATCAAGGACACATGACAAAACTAGTGGAAATGTGCATCGGCCATGGTTGGGGGGAATGCGGGGGGTGAAGAGGAAAGGAGGAGCATGAATCATGTAACCATGTTAAAAATGAATATTAATAAATGTTTAAAAAAAAGAGGTTGTCACTGCCTGAAAAATCCCTTGAGAATTAAAAACTGAGAAAATGGCTGAAGTGACCATAGCAATAGAGATTAGAGCCTCTGATTAAGATTAAGCTGAAGGCTAGACAGGTATGACAAACTCTTGTTAAAACCACTAATTTGTATCTGATAGGTTAGAAACTTGCATTTTTTTGTGACTTATGTGAGATTCAGATTGCAGAGTGGAATTCTAGCTGCAGAGAGGGAGTTAGGTCACAGCTCAGAATTCTATACAACCCCCCTCCCAGAGAACTTCCAGAGAGGGGGCAGTTAAAGGCAGTTAGGTCCATGGGTTTGGAGGAAGTAGTTCACTCTGTTCACTGGATCCCGGGTCCTGGGTGGCTCTTGGGGGCTTGAGGCTTGAATCTGAGCAAAGCCATTTTAGTTCCTAGCTGCCAACCTGCTTTACCTTGTTTGACATTTAATCTACATCACAGTTTGCCTTTGTTTAGTTATTTAGATATAAAGAAGAATATTTATAGGATTAGAGAGTAGATCAGCTAATTCAAGTTACCTTTCCCCTTTGGGGGGAAGGGCTGCTTGGACATAACAGTTTGAGGGCTTCCCAGACCTTGTGAATCCTTTTTGATCTTCCTTCCTTCCCTTCCCCAGGTATCATTAAACCTTTAATCAATTGGGAGCAGTATCTGGCTATATTTAGGGAAATACTCACAATTTCCTCAAGCTGAGTTCCTCCTGCCTTGTAGCACAAAAGTAAGACCTTTCCTTTGTGCCTTAAAGCTTCAAAGACATCAAGCTTCTCCTATACTCTCCTATTCAATCCTGTGAGGAAATAATTTAGAGAGAGTTATCATCTTTAGGAGTTTAGACCTTCTTAATCTACTGTCTTAGCCCAGAAGATACCAGATCAACCTCCATATTGTAATGGATTTTCTAACTGCTTGGTGGGAGGGGAGAAGTGAAGGAACACTCAGCAAGATCCTGCCCCTCCCTTCAGTCAAGCCTGCTAGTGTATGTGTGTGTGTGTGTATGTGTGTCCTCTCCATATACCAAAGGATCAGAGAGATTGGATCCTACATACCTCTGGCATCTTACAGCTTCCCAAATATAACACTTAGTATCTGGGTAGACCTAAAATACACACAACACACACACACACACACACACACACACAGACACACACACACACACACCTATGTATACATATACACACACATATATATTTCCTTCTTCTAGTACTTAATATGTATAGAACATTATAAAACATTGTGCTGTGAATGGATGAAATTTAGAAAATTTTTGCTTTTGCTATTGCCTTTATAGATTTTGTAGTCCAGTGAATATGAGACTGACTTATAAGTACATATAATATATTAAATGAAATACAACATGAAATATAATATATAATATAACATTCATTAGAAATTTTCAAAACATGTATTCATCAAGGATATGATAGTTGCCTAATGCCTGACATCACCCATGTGGGAGACTCCATAAAAAGTACTTTTTAAATGTTCTTCCAAAAATGTATTATTAAATAATGAAGCAAAAATAAAGCAGATGAATGAAATAACTAAAAACATAAAATCTAGAGGACTAGACATGAAATCAAGAAGAACTGAGTTCAAATTCTACTTCATATATATACTCACTGCGTGACACCAGGAAAGTTAATTGACCTCACCCTGATTTAATCTTCTTATAATAATTATAATTAAGGATAATTATGAATAAAGAAACTGCAACCTAAAGTAGGGGCAGCTGGGCTAGCTCAGTGGATGAGAGCCAGGCCTAGAGACGAAAGGTCCTAGGTTCAAATCTGGGCTCAGACACTTCCCAGCTGGGTGACCCTGAGCGACCCATTGCCTACTGGTTGTGGCCCTATGCTCCTAGAATGGAGTCCCAGGATAAAAAAAAATGAATGAAGGTCAAGGAAAATGAAATAGAAAACTCTCTTGTAAAAGTTAAATTGCCATTATTATTATGAATAATAATAAATATTTTATAGTGCTGTAAAAGGTCTGAAATCTTTATATTTGTCATCTTATTTAAGCCTCACAACATCAATGTACCAAAAGTATAATTATCACATTTTACAGGCAAAGATAGTAGGATTCAGAGAGATTAAGTGCCCTGAATAGTCACACAGTTAGTAAGAGTGAGAGGCAGAATTTTAACTCTGACCTTCCTGACACCAGTCCTAGAACTCCATCCATTATTCCTAAGACAGTGAGTTCAATGACAATAAGATCAGTGATTAGAAAAAGCAGTGTTTATTCTGGGAATAAATGATGGAGGAGCAGGGAATTGAGTACAGTTTTGAAGTATGAGTAGTATTACCATAAACAAAGGAAATGAATAAAAGGCATTACAGTGTAGAGGAACATCCCTGGGATAAAAAATTATAATAATTGCAATCATAATAAATAATAACAGTTAACATTAATTATGTAGCCTTTTAAAGTTGTCAAGAGAGCTTTACATGTGTTAACTCAGTTGCTAACTAATAATGATCTTGTAAGGCAGGTGTTATTATTCATTCCCATTTTACAGATGAGGAAACTGAGGATGAGAAAAGTCAAATGACTTGCCCAAGGTCATACAGCTAGGGAGTACCTTAAGATAGTCCTCATTTATAGAGGAAATTAATATGCTATTTAAGAAGTTGTACTCGATGCTATTTATGATACTTCTGAACTTTGCAATTCTCTGATTCTATGAGGAATGGCAAAAAGAAAGAAAATAATCTAGCATTCTCATGCTTCAGTGAACCTGATTGGAGGGGAAGACTTGGAGAATCACAGAGAATAAAGCTGGAAATGTAAAATATGGCCAGATTATTAGATCATGGAAAATAGTCAAAAAATTTAGACTCGATCACACAGGAAAAGAGGAGCAATTGGAGATTCATGAATAGAGTAATAACTTGATAAAAATAATGTTTTATGAGCAGGGGTTGGATATATAAGTGATTAGGTGACTGGATTAGATTGTATTTCATAAATTGCATAACCCTTTAAATGATCTCACATTACTTTGCTCTTTCAAAATACTCACTCTTTAAAACCAATATTTTCCTATAAATCAGATATATCTATCATCTTAGAAGAATCAATATTGCATCTAAATTTGTTGGTGATGGAATTATATATAATGTATGTGTATATATATATGAGGCTAGTAAGCTGCAAAAATATGTTAACAATGATTATATTAAATGATGAAATTGTGAAAAAGCATAAGAAAAGGTAAACTGGGCATGTGATGATGATAAAACTTAATAGATGGACAGCCTGAATGCCAAATTGGTACCCGCGGTGTCTGTGGATGGCGTGGAGGTATAATGGAAGGACTACTGGCTCTAGAAGATGGTGAATTCATATCCTACTCTGATGCTTATTTGTTGAATGATCTTGGAAAAATGATCTAATGACCCTGGACCTCAATTCCCTCCTCTAAAAAATGAAGGGGTTAAATTAGAGAGCCACTCAGATCCCGTTCATAGTTCTATGATCTAATTATTTAAATGGGTTTTCTAATAAAAGGATTTTCAGAAGTTGAAATTTGTTATGATGATAATAACAGATAGTTTGGAGAAGCAGATAAATGTGTCAGGGCCAAATGGAGCTTGGAGGGGGCCAAACACTCCTAGATCTCAAACCCCTCCCCCTCTAACTGCTTCTGATTCAGTTGGTAATGAAGAAAGGAATAAGATTCTTCTGGTAAGTTTGAGTTATGGCTGAAACCCCAATTGATGTTCCTTTTCTTAAATTTATATTCCTCCATCATCACAGTATGATGAGTATATAGAAATTAGTTATCTAACAGTTGAGGACAGAGGAGATCTTCTTAACCTGGCAGCCAACAGGATTCCAACTAAATGTACAGACTGAGTTGTGAGTATCTTTCCCAAATAATTATCAGACACAGATTTGAAGATAAAGGTTATATTAAGTAATAACAAAGAAACTAAAAAGGGTAAATGAAGGTTTTAGAATAATGAGAGGAAACCCTGAACTGCTAAGTAGATGCTGCCCTTCCCCCTCTTCTCAAGAGGGGATGAAGCACTTAACTGAAACTGGCTCTCTTGCTATTGATAAATATCTTACTCTCTAATCACTAAGTAATTATATAATTATATTAATGAAGAATAGTAATAACAAACAGGCTAACTCTATGAGTAGAAATCACTAGCTTATGCTACAATGGCCACCTCAGGAGAAACCCCAAGTCAGGAGTAGCAAGCAGAGTGTCTGCTCACATCCACTCCCACTAAATTAACTATCTCAACCCTTCTCAACTGCCCCTCACCCAAAGTTCTCCAGGGGGGTCCCCTGGAATTCTGGATGAGGCTATACCTGTACCTATGCAGGGATTCCCTGCTTTGCATCTCCACACAAGAAATTTGCAGATAGAAAGCTGTAAAAAAGGTTATAGCTTGTTCTAAATATTTAATAATTTATTCCCTTTTGAATATTCTATAGGTAATTGAAAATCAAGAAGTATAAAATAGCACTTCCATAATTCATCTTAAGCATTCCATCTATCTTCTCAATTACCCTGACTCATAACTTTGATATTGTTTGTATTTTCATTTTCACTTATCTTACATGTACAATATGTTGCCAAATCATTTACTTCTACTGTTATAGCCAAAAAGCTTATAGAAATATTATGGAATATAGAAATACTATAGCTTATGAGAATATTATAAACTTGGCAATTAAGCAAGGGGTTTTTGGATAACATCATGCCCGGCTCAAGCAGGGCAGTTATCTCTCTGACTCACAGTTCCAGGGACACAACTCCTGGCTGACAGCCCCAACTCCTCCCCTGCCCCTGGACTGAACAGCCTTCAAGATTCCTAGACAAGAACAAGCCTTGAAGATTAAGAATCATATCCTGTGGCACCTGGAAGCATCCCTACTCCCTCTGTCTAGCTATTAGCTAACCCTAAAACAAAGGCACCTATATCCTAGAAACATATATATTCCCTCTTCTGAATGCACCCCTTGGGATTCTCTTTGCTGAGTTCCCCCAATGTGCGCGCTGACAATAAAGCTTTCTCCTGCTTTGATTGCATTGTCTCGGGTGTTCCTCTGGAGGCCACCCATTTTGAACCCTAACACTACCTTCAAAATAACTCTCATATATGATCTTTCCCTCCACTTCTGCAACCAAAATACCATTTCAAAACTCATCTCTTCAAGCTTGAAAAATTGCAACAGTCTTCTACCCATATCCTTCTTGCAAATCTGTCCCCTCTATAATTCATCCTCCACATAACTGTTTATGTGATTTTTCTAATGTATATGCCTGACTATATTTAATCACCCCCTAACCCCTTTGTTTATCATTTATAGTTCATTCTAGCCTGTTCCCTTCCTGTATTTCTCACCTCATCATATGCTACTCTCTGCCACTCAGTCTTCATTCAAGAAAAATTAATCTATTTTCAGTTCCTTGAACAGGACACTTCATATCTCACCTGTGTACCTTTGCACTAGCTATCTCCCTTACTTGAACTGTTCTGCCCCTTCACTTCCACTTAGTTTCCCTGATTTTCCTTAAGACTCCTTTTAAATTCTATTTGTTTATCCCCTCTGGCTTTCCCATCTCCCCCTCAATTCCTAATGCTTTCACCTCTCAAAGTGCCTTCCATTTATTCTCTCTCTCTCTCTCTCACATACACATGCACATAAATAAATGTATATGTATGTATGCATATGTAGATAGGTTATATAGATATATTCTTGCATTTGCCATATTGTTTATATGTTGTCTTAGCTCATTAAAAAGGAAGTTTCTTGAACATAGATTGTATTTTTGCTTTTCTTTGTATAATCAATATTTATGTCTCCATTGATGCCAGTTGGCTTGACTTGGTAGCCAATATGTAGGATGAAATTGATGCAGAGAGGAGAAAACAAGAATTACAAGACTTGGCAACCTGATTAAAAAATAGAAAACTATTAGGTATGATAATGAAGTAACAGTTAATGCATGGAATCTCTTGTATTTTTCATCACAACTTTTCCAACTAATTGCGAAATTAATGCTGATTTTTAAACCTGTCTCATTTTAAAAAGTAGGTGGCTTCCCTTCATGCAAAGAAATTCTCCCTCAGGATGACTTAAAGATTCCCTCTTATTATTGTTATTCATAATTTCACCATGGCATTGCATTTTTTCATGTTGTTAGTTGAGAAATTATTTTAAAGCATAATTCTCAGTATTTGAAGCAAAAGATAGATGTCAGCTAGATTCATTATCTAGTGATTCTGAATGATATATGGATATTATTTTAAATTTCTTGACTCTGGGATAAATCGCCCCAAACTTGAAGAATAAAAGGGCACTATCTACTTAACTTGTTTTATTTTTTAAAGGAAAAATATTTAACATGTTAAAATTTCATCCACTAGTAGGACATAGATAAATATGCAAAAGGATGACTTCATCTTCAGCATTGGTTGGAATTTAGTGATAATTTATAATGTGGCTACTCAAGCAATGAAAACAAATGAGTAATTATTATGAGTATATGTCAAAAAATGTTGGCAGTTGTAACGTACTCATCTCAACAAATGGGATTAAATTCAATTAAAATTCCAGCTTTTGATAAATTAGAAGTTTTATTAAATATCTTTCTATCAAATGCACCATGTCTGTTGAGCAATGTGTGTTTTATGAAAAAGTCTCAGGAGATTACTTATCAGGAGTCAAAGTATAGAAAACTGACATTAAAGCAGACTGAGCAGAGGGTTCTTACAGGGAAAATCTATTGCATATCTGCTTATATTATCAAAATAATTAATGTGCTATGACAAACGAGGTACATTATTTAAGAAGCAGTAATAGGAAAAACATGAATGAAAAAGTTGTCTAATAATGCTGCTATTTCTAAAGTCCAATTCAGAAACTATAAATAATGTGAAGGTGATCATGGTAGATTTTTAAGAATTATGCCTCTGGAGTGTAACCTCTGTCAAATTATACCAACTTGGAAGAATTTTTAGTATACTGTTCAAGATACAGATTTGTATCTGTCATCCAAGTCCCAGCTAACTAAATGAAAAGGTTAGTCATAAGATGATCATATTTTCAACTATATCACTTGGCAGATGTTGTCTTTAAAGTATACAGGGCTTTGTGATATCACAAAATGAAGGACTCAATTTAAATTTTCAGCTCCCATGAGACTGAAATAAAATATACTTTAAAATTAAATTAGATGATAGTCTTATTCCTTCATCTATAATGTTCTAGGAGTGTCAATGTAATATAGTGAATAAAGATCCACACTTGTAGTTAGCAAGGTCTAGGATCAAGTCTTCCTTATGCCACATGCTAACTGTTTGAATATGGCAAAATCATCAGAAGTCTCAGTGTCCCAAGCAACTCTACAAAGCTAAGTTGTACACTCATTGCTCCTCTGCATTGCTGTAGAAAATTTCTATGCTAGGAGTTCCTTAAATCAATATATATCCTCCCACTAATATATATGCACAGACATACCACCTGTATATCATATGTGTGTGTGAAATTTCAATTTGATTATCTCCTTTTAAAAATAAAGAACAGTTCAAATATGTATATCCAGACATAGCTAGACATAAATACATATGTCACGTATATATTTATGTATGTATCTATCTACATATATATGTATATGTACAGCATGCTGATTTGTCTTAAAAATGATGTTCAGAGTTAACTAAAAGTCCATTAAGATGACCATAAAAATCACATTGATATAGACTTTCAAAGTAAAGTCTCTTGGTTAAATTCTTCCAAATTTTTCTACCTTCTTTAATAATGATGTTGAGTCAAGAGCTCTGATTATTTGAAATAAATGAGTTTCCAAGTCTTGGGCAAAGTTATTACAAAGTTTTCTTGAGGTCAAAGAAACTACTTGAAAATTATTCTTGCTGCAAGTAATCTTTTTCTCACTTTCTCTATATTCTCTCTATATATTTTATAAGTATATTTATATAGCTACAGAATTTCTACAATACACATACACCCACATATATAGGTAATATATATTTCTAATACTGTATTTTCATAATGCCGGTGGAAATTCCCTCTAAATTTAAATTGAGTCCTACATTTCTTTTCTTTTTTTTGGGGGGGGGATGTTACAAAGAAAACATATCACATTCTGTTAGAAACTGATCAATCTAAAAAATGTCCTAACACGGTCCTCCTTCTAATACTTTGGTTCTGACACTACTCAATTGGCTATTTATTTACTCTCCAATTTGAAAGGAACTATATTAATAGACCCCAGAAAGCATTATCTATATGTCATTATTTCAATTACAGCAGGATGTTTTATTTTTTCTTCTTTGAATAGAATGTCAGATAAGATGCTCAAATATATGCTTTAAAATAAAATATAGTTGTTTCTTTTGCCTACAATTTCAAAATCTCCTTATTCTCTCACTACACTACAATGTGATTTTGATGAATAAAAGAAGAGAGGAAGAAAAACTAAGGGGATATCTATGACATTATTTCTGAACAGTTTGAAAGTGAAAGCGACTTTCACTTGATAGCATCATCACGAGCCAGTCACTTCAGATTAAAGTTTCTAAAATAATGAGTGATTCTAGATCCAGTCCAGGTATAGTATACTTATAATATAAAGAAAAAAAAGTCTTTTATATTACCCATTTAGAGGCTTTCAAAAATTTTGGCTAAATAATAGTTTGTTAGATGTGGAAGTAGATAAATGACTTGACCAAAAGAATACTAATTAATGAGCTAATATCAACTTGAAGTAAGGTCTGTAGTGAAGTACCACAGGAACCTGTTCTGACCTAGATTATTCAGCACTTTGTCAGTGACTTATATAAAACAATAGTGAGCATGCCTCCTAATTTGCAAATATAACAAAGCTTGGTGAGATAGATAACATTTAGATTAACAGTAAGGATCCAAAAAGATCTTTTTTTAAACCCTTACCTTCCATCTTGGAATCAATACTGTGTTCCAAGGCAGAGGAGTCATAAGGGCTAGGCAATGAGGGTTAAGTGACTTGCCCAGGGATACACAGCAAGGAAGTGTCTGAGGCCAGATTTGAACGCAGGACCTCCCATCTCTGGCCTTGGCTCTCAATCCACTAAGCCACCAGCTAGTTGCCCCTCCAAAAAGATCTTGACAAAATGATGAACTAAATTTAATTAGATATTGAATTGAATTATTTAAATCAAATTGATTAAATTAAACATTCAAATTTAAATGTGATAATTGTAAAGTTTTTTGCTACAGAAGGCTAGGAATATAATAATAACAATAGCTAATATTTATATAACACTTACATGCCAGATACTAAAGCTACTATTATTTTACCTATTGTATAGATGAGGAAACTGATGTGTAAAAAGCTTAAATGACTAACTGTAGCTTTGGAGTACAAATAGTAATCCATGTCTAGAATTCCATCCACTGTGTTATGTAGGAAGGAAGTGACAGTTAGAAAACAGTTTCTATGAAAAAAAATATTGGCAAAAGTGAAGGACAGGGATTTCCCTTTATGCTAAATACACATGGCACACAGAAACCAAAAAAAAAAAAAACCTATCCCATTCCTAGATTGTATTAAAAGAGTCACAATAACTGAAGGAATAGGTACAATAACATGTTCTTACTCCATGTCTTTGGTCAATTCATGTATGGAATACATCTACTTTTTTAAATAGGTATAGACAGCCCAGAGCTTATCTGGCATAGACTGTTCAGGACAATTAAAAAACTGAAGAACTCATCACAGTAAATTCATCAATTAACTTAAAGTTACTAAAAGCAAGTCATTGTTTCAATTGTTCAAAATTGTAGGAGAAGAAGACATACATTTCAGACCTCAAAGACAGCCTGTGCAAATGTATGGACACTGGAAATGGACATGGGTTTAGGATATAGAGACCAATTAGTTTTCTACATTGACCAGAAAGTAAAGTCTAATGGAGGGGAAGATAATATGATGTGTTGTCCAAAACTAAGATTGTAGTAAAACTATGGACAGTTTTAAATGCTAGACAAAGGAATTTGTATTTTGATTTAGAAAAAATATGGAGTTGCTAAAGACTTTAAGTAGGGGAGTGCCATGGTCTTATTTCTGTCTTGGGAAAATGATTTTGAAGAAACTAATGATATTCATCCTAGAGAAGAGAAAAGAGAAGAAAAGGTAGAATTATAATCATCTTCACATATTTAACAGGTGGCCTTGTGGAACTGCAGGATAGAAGTAGGAAAAAGAGGTAAAAGTTGCAGAGTGATTATTTCAAGGAGAAATTTCCTTAGAGCTATTATGAACTATCTTGAAAATTAAAGAATTCCCCCTATTAGAAGGTCTTATGGAAGAAGTCACATGGACAATTTTAAAAATTATTTTATTATATTTTTCCCAATTATATGTAGATAAAAATTTCAATAATTATTTTATGATATTTTGTGAAACGACATTTTTTCTCTTTCTCTCTCAATTTCTTCCTCCCCCAGATAGCAGGTAATAAGATATAGGTTATGCTATGTGCTATCATACAGTACATCTTTCCATGTTCTTCATGTTGTAAAAGAAGACATATATCACTTATATGAGAAAAAACTCATGAAAGAAATAAACCAAAATGTGGTTTGTTTTAATCTGCATTCAGACTCCATCACTTCCTTCTTTGGTAGCCTTCATTGTCTTGAGGCCCTGAGAGTTGTTTTAAGCTCTCTCCATTGCTGATAATAACTAATTCACAGTTGATCATTATACATTATTGCTGTTACTGTATACAATGATATCTTGGTTCTGCTCATTTCGGTTTGCATCACTTCATGTAAGTCCTTCCAGGTTTGTTTTTGTGATCATCTTCCTAATTGCTTATGGCACAAACATCTTCCTTTACAATCATATACTACAACTTGTTTAGTCATTCCCCAGTTGATGGACAGCCTTTCAGTTTCCAATTTTTTGCTACCACAAAAAGAGCTGCTATAAATATGTTTTTACATGTAGGTCCTTTTCCTCTATCTTTGATCTCTTTGGGATATAGACATAGTAGTGGCATTGCTGGGTCAAAGCCCTTTGGGTGTGGTTCCAAATTGCTCTTCAAAATGGTTTTATCAATTCACAGATCCACCAGTTTTTCCAACATTACTTTTTTTGTCGTATTAGTCTAATAGGTGTGAGATAGTACCTCAAAGTTATTTTAATCTGCATTTTAATTAATAATGATTTGGAGCATGTTTTATATGACTAAAGATCATTTTAATTTATTAATCTGAGAACTTCCTGCTCATACCCTTTGATCATTTATCAGTTGGGGATATGGCCAGTTTTTGAAGTAGCTATATGAGTTATCTTTTCTATTCCAACCTGAACTAGACTGTCTCTAATATCCATTCCCACTTTTTGATTATGTAGTTTTGGGTTTTTAGTATCTGGCTATTTCTACCTGTGGTGCAGAGAGGGAGCATAACTGCTTTGCAGAGTTCTTCTGTCAGTTAAGGAGGGTTTTAGAATCTTGGGAAAAAATGCAGTTGGTCCTGGGAACTCGTAGAGAGTATTAGGGTCAATCTGAGCTTCTTCTTTAGATTGAAACCTGGTCTATATTTTGCAGCTTTTCTTTTAAAATTGTTAATTTAGCTAATTCCTTTGAATCTCCCTACCCTACCTTATTCCCGCCTTCATTTTCCCTACCTGAATGTCTGAGAAGTTTTGAAAGGAGAGTAGATCTGAGAGATAGTTCAAATCATTGATAGTTTAGTCAAATAGGGCTTACCCTTGTTACAAATTTACCTATTGAATCATTGTATCCAGCTTTCCTACCCCTTTTGACTACAAACCCTCTCAGGGCTGAAGTAGGCAGGTTCCTACTGAGTCTCTCATTCCTGCTTCCCTCCCCCCACCTGAAGCTTTCTCTAAGCCTCTGTTAGGGCTACCTTGTATCCTCTACCCATTCCCAATCTACCCTAGAAGACAATAAACCTTCGTTAGTCTTTAATCAAAACCCCTTGGCTACTTCATTAGTTGATTAGTTAGAGAGGGAGGAGGAGAGAGAGAATAACATTCTCTTTGGAGTTTGAGGGAAGCCGAAGGTATCCATTTTGGAGGAAGTGAAACTTCAATACTTCCTTCTAGTCCCTTCCTGTGAAACTGACTAGAAGCCTCAAGTCAGTTTCAAGCCATTCTTGGCTGGCTCTAACCTGGCTCTGTAAAGTGTCCTTTTACTTGAAGGGCTCAGTCTGTTTCCCTTCAGTGTTTTGCCTCTAACCTGAGTCCCAGTCTGTATTTTCCTGCTGTTGTTGCCTGCCTTATATTAACTCATCCTCTCCCTTGCAACTCTTGGTATCTCAGTGTTTATATTTCCTAAACTCAGACATTCCCTTATTTCTCCTACCACCTCAACTACCAGCCTTCATCATTGTACCTTCCTCATCCACTATATTGCCTTAGGGATTCACAAACCAGCTATTACCTATAGCCTAAGCCCTTATTACCTCCTTGCAAATATTCCTTTATTATATCCTGAAATTCCCTTATTACATACCTCTCCTGAATGATTGATTCCTGTCTAGTAAGAGATAGCTGAAACTCTTTCCTTCTTCTCTCTCTCTCTTCTCTCTTCCTCCAATGACTTCCTAAAAAGTCCTCCCCTTCCATAAACTCTTTATTACTGAGAAGACTATATTCCAGTACATGTCAAGTGCTTGTTTTAAAAGTGTGCCAGAATTTCTAAAAATGTACTCATTTTGTTACTCTAAAAAGTCATGCCTTCTTGAATGAACAAAACAAATCTTTAATGGAACTGGCCAATGGAAGACTATCAAGCCAATATAACCTGAAGTTCTGTAGGTTTTATTGGTATTGAAATAATGATTGAATATATTATTGCAAGTGCCTGAGCCCTTTTAAATATACCACTGATGCAGATGATAATACTATCAGATATTTTGACCATCTAGAAACAAGTGAAATACTTATTCTCTAGGGAATGCTTTCTGCCTGCTAAATTCTTCACTGACCTGGGGGATAGGGGAACTTATAACAACCTATAATTCATCTTAACATCCAAGTTAGGAAACATGTTTTTAAAATAATGTTAAGATAATCATAAAGCACATAGCAACAAAATATTTCAAAATCACAGCTGTACTGACCTATGGCATTCTTAACTAACAAGTATATTTTTAGGAATTTATGGGAGATGTGGGTTGAAGAAAATGCTTTAAGGTTTTATACAATTACACAATCTCAGCTTTGAATGATTTTCTTTCTAATCCCTCACTTTTTCAATTCATCCAAATACATGCATAATTTAATCATTTTTTTTGCTTTACTTCCCCTTCAGCCAACTATTCTGATGCTCCCTCAATGTTTGTTTTCCAAAAGCTCCCTAGAGTCCAGGAGCAAACAAAAGACATTTTTTTCTGCCTATAAAACAGTTTCCTCATTATTTTCTGCTGAGCTTGGAACTAGGTCAAGGGAAGATCTATGCACCCTGCTGTAATACCCAAACTTTGGCATTTATATTGCAACTCAGATGACTAAGAATATATGGAAAATTATGAATGACAGATTGCGAATAGTGGAATCAGTCTATTACTTGGCATGAGTGAATTAATTTGCAAGAAAGAAGGCTATAGCAGCCATGTTTTGTGGGGGCGAATCAAGTCAACAACAAAAAGGGATATAATAGGTATTTGCTATGTGCCATGCACTGTGCCAAGTTTTAGGGACATATATATATAAGAAAAAATAAAGATAATTCTTCCCTCAAGGAGCTCACATTCCAATGGAAGAAGTAAACACTTAGAAGATATTTGCAAAAATGGATTGTATTGACATGGGGATATGATAGAAAAATCTAGAGATTCAAAATCTGATCCACAAAAAGAAATCAAGTTTAGATGATCTGAGTCCTTCCCACAAAATAGAGATTCCAGAAGAATAAGGGAGCCACAGGAATAGAGGGATATTCTAGGATAAGAAAGCAACTGAGGCATAGTGGGATAGCCCAGAGAATCAGAAGCAGAGCAAAGAAAGAAAATGAAAAAAAAAAAGCTTTCTTTTTTTCTTTTTTTCTTGCAAGGGATAGATTTACTATTCTTGAAATTAACTGATAAAAATAAAAGGCTTTAAATAATTAGAAAGGAACAATATTCTATTTGTGAATTTTTAACACTAAAAGTTGAAAGCATGTAGTTTGTGGGAAAAAATCTAATCACTTCCTATAATCACAGAATCTAAGAGCTGAGGGAGATCTCAGAGGTCATATAGTCCAATTTATAACTGAACAATACTCCTTTGTATGAAATCTCTGAAAAATGGTCACTGAGTATCCTCTGTAAGCTCTCTACAAAGAGGAAATTCACTACATCCTTAGATAAACTATTTTACTTTGAGTCCACTTTTATTATGACATTGAGTATAATGTATATAAGTGAAGTCCTTTCTACATAATTACACACATCAAAGAAATTAGAAATAAAAATCAAATATGTCATACTATATATATATATATATAACAACTCTGATGTCAAGTTGAAAGGATACTTGAAGAAACATAAACCTGTTATTGCTTTATGAGACTACAATTTTTCTACTATGAGATTATAAAGTACAAAGTAACTAGAAGAAAAAATGTGAATTAAATAAAAAGAAAAAGAGATAAATTTCTTATCTCACAAAAATGTTAATTGGTTCAAAAAATGGAATAAGTATGCATTATCATTCTATTATAGTCATTTTGATTCACTGAGCAGCTTTTATTTATGTACCCTACTCATCTCTCCCACTGTTAATAACCTAGTCCAACATCTTCATGTTTCTGACCAAGTAATTCTGCTGGAAATATTTCTCACTATTGATCCTAGGCTAAATCAACTCCTTGAAAATTTAAAATATTTCACAATGTAATTCCAACTTCCAGATTTATTTCACTTTTTTTCCCTCTCTATACTCCAATTAAAGCTTACCTGTTTTTCTCCATGCATACCTTTACATCTGCTATCACTATGCTTTTGCTTAGACCAGTGATAGGCAAACTTTTTAAAGAGGGGGTCAAAGGAAAGGAAATGCTCATCTGCCAGTCTGTTTCTAAGGCAACTCTTTCAAAGTTCTATTGTATTGTATCCTACTCATTGTATTTGTCAGATTAGGAATAATGTCATGTGGCAGGAGAGAACATTTCAGGGGGCTGCATCTGGCCCACTGGCTGTAGTTTGCCCATCATTGGCTTAGACCATTTCCTGTACTCTATGCCCTCATTTCCCACTTCAGAATGTCTACCTTCCTTCAATGTTCAGATGACAATGACTGTCAACACAATGCTTTGTCTCATATTTCCAGTTGCTAATGGTTGCTTCCCATATTATTTTACATTTACTTTGTGTAAATGTTGTCCTTATATATCTGAGTAACATTAGTTGACTCAGTAATCTTATATTTTATACATACACATTATTCAGGGTTCTGTGGTATCCTAAAGAGGTTGTGGAGTATCTTTGTTTTGCCATTAGAATGACTGCCTATCAGTCATGTTCCCCACATTTCCCCCCAGGCATAGTGACTAGCAATTCTTTTCTACTTAACACCAGGTAGCCTTTATAGAAGAATATTAATTTTAAAGATATTGCAAAAATAAATGTATTACATTTCTCCCCAAACCTCAGGAGCTTAATAGCATCCTTATACCACCTCAGTGTGGTGGGGATAAGTGAGTTTGGAAATAAGACTCACAATTTATGTTAGTTCCTAACACAAATCCAGCCAGTTTATATCCAAAGGCAGCCTTAACAGACTGCAACTGAATTGAAATTCTAGGATTTTTCTCTTCAGAGTCTCAATATCCCATTCAGTTTCCTGATTCTCTTCCTCATGGGCCAGATTGGAAATTCTATTACTTACACCTAGAATGGAAAATAATAAACAAAAGGATCAAAGACCCTTTCCCATTTCTCATGATTACATAGTTTGGGTGGCATGGACAGGGAAAAAAAAAAGACCTACATTCTTTCCCCATTACTGCATAATCTGAGTCAAGTCACTTTCACACTCAGATGCTAAAGCAGAAAAAAAAGCTCCATCTGGTACTGAGTTAGTCTATTTTAAATAGGCCAATAGTTGCAGCTATATAGTCAAAGGAAAAATGCTCCCCATTCCATGTTAGACCAGTACATACTGTCCACACGTGCATTTGTACTTATCTCCTAGAAGCAGATCCCCAGATTCTTCCACATGGTTGACAACACCTTATGTGGTCTGAGCATATGCCAGACCCTCTGTTTATCTTAGTATATATTGCAGCATTCCAGTGAAATCTAAATTCTTTGAGGTCAGAGACTTTCCCCCTTGTTGTATTCACAGTACCTAACACAATTCCCTACAAATAGTAATCATGTAATAAAAGCTTATTGAGTAAATTAAACTGAATAGCATAACACACTGGGGATTAGAATGTCTATGTTTCCTTTTGAGAAGATCAAGATTGATCCTGTGTTATTTTCTTATTGATCTTATTTACAAGTAATTGATTTTGTTCAGTAATACTTAAGTAATAGTTCCTTGTCTAGCAATTAGCTCAGAATTCCACTAGCCTGTAATGGATTAAATTTAAAAATCTTGCTCTAATGTTAATCAGTTATTTATTTTTGCTTCAAGGAATTTGGGGGAAATGAGTGAAAAAAGGAATTATTGAACCTGAAATCTTTATACAGCCAAACTACCTTTCAAGGATGTTTGCTTTATTGTGCCCAAGTCTAGACCATTATTGTGCAACGAGACTTCAAAGATGAACATTTCTTAGTCTTATGGTAGAATTAAAAGTCCAACCAATCATGTTGTTCTTTATGCCTCAGCTCTGTATCCAGTCATGTTGCATTCAATCCCATTATGTTATCTACTCTTTTTTGTACTTTATTCTGTTACTGACCCCTGCTACCCCGAATTCTGTACTTCCATAAGGGGAATTGTCTTCTTGTTCAGTCTTTGGCATGAATAAAGGCAAGTCACTCACCCATTTATTGACAGGCAGCATGACTCTACTAATAAATGTTATTTTGACTGGAGATGTGTCTCAGTTTACCATTTTATTCAAATTCAATTGAAATACTTTCTAGGTTCCACACTAAGCCAGAGAATTATAGTATCATTCCCATCATATCATCTTTAACCCATACAAGTTCAACCATTTAGCACACTCAGAACTCTTCTAACCAAAGGCCTTTCAGCCTTTTGACCATTCCCTTGTTCCCTAATTCTTTCTTCCCTCTCTCTAAGGGATCAGGATTTTGAGCCTGTAGTACCAAGCTTTTTGAGCCCCAGGGACAATTTGGGAAATTTATAGACACTTCCTGTGCTCATATATATACGTATATATATATATCAATTTTTTAATTTAAATTTTTATTACAAATTTTCTTTCCATGATTCTATGACTCATGTTGTCCCTCTCCTCTTCCCTCTCCACTCCTGGAGTTGACAAGCAATTTCATTCGGTTATGTATATATTTTCACTCAAAACATATTACCTTCTTGTTAACTATTTTGATAGAGTAATCTTTTAAAACCCAAACTCCAAATCATATACCTATATACACAAGTGATAAATCATATGTTTTCTTCTGTATGTCTTTTCCCACAATTCTTTCTCTAGATGTGGATAGCATTCTTTCTCATAAGTCCCTCAGAATTCTCCTGGATCATTGCATTGCTATTAGTAACAAAGTCAATTACATTTGATCATCCCATAGTTTCAGCTACTGTATATAATGTTCTTCTGTTTCTTCTTATTCCATTCCATATCAGTTCATGTAGGTCATTCCAGTTCTTATAGAAATCCATTGATTCATCATCATTCCTTATAGCATAACAGCTTTCCATCATCATCATATACCACAATTTGTTCAGCCATTTTACAATGCAGAGACATCTCATTTTCTAAGTTTTTGCCACTAGAAAAAGTACAACTATAAATATTTTTTTTAGAAATGGATCCTTTCCCGTTTTGTTTTATCTCTTTGAGATACCAACCTTGCAGTGGTATTACTAGGTCACAAAACATGAGTTCTTTTAAAGCCCTTTAGGCATAATTTCAAACTGCCTTCCAGAACCTTTGGATCAATTTACAATCCATTAATGCAAATATTATCTTAATTCACAACAATTATTTAATTATTTTATGTATACAATAATCAATAAACATCATAATTATTTAATTATTTAAAGTATGTTAACACAGTGTATTAATGCAATATAGCAGTGCATTAGTGTCCCAACTTTGCCACATCCCCTCCAACATTTACTTTTTTTTCCCTTTACTGTCATATTGGCCATTCTGCTATGTGTAAGGTGGTAGCTCAGAGTTGTTTTGATTTGCTTTTCTATAATCATTTCTATAATTTAGAACATTTTTCATATGATTACTGATAATTTTGATTTTTTCATCTGAACACTGCCTATTCATATCCCTTGATCATTGGTCAATTGGGGAGTGATTTGATTTCTTATAAATTTGACTTAGATCTTTGTATATTTGAGAAATTAGAGCTTTTTCAAAGAAATTTATTATAAAAATTTCCAAATTTGTTGCTTCCCTTGTAATTTTAGTTGCCTCGGTTTTGTTTATACAAAACTTTTTAGTTTAATATAATCAAAATTATTCATTTTACATCTTATAATGTTCTCTGTCTCTGGCTTGGTCTTAAATTCTTTGCTTCTCCATAGATATGACAGGTATACTATCCCATGTTCACCTAATTAACCTAAAATACCACTCTTTATGTTCAAGTCACATACCTATTTTTAACTTATCTTGGTATAGAGTGTGAGATATTGATCTAAACCAAATTTTTTGCCTTACTCTTTTCCAATTTTCCCAGTTCTTATCCCAAAAGCTGGGATTTGGGGTTTAATAAACACTAGATTGTTAAGGTCATCTCTGCTTAGTCTATTCTATTGATACACCCTTCTATTTTTTAGCTAGTACCAGATTGTTTTGATGATCACTGCTTTGTAGTACAGTTGAGATCTGGTCCTGCTAGGCCAACATTCTTCACATTTTAAAAAATATTTCCCTTAATATTCTTGATCTTCTGTTCTTCCAGATGAATTTTGATATTATTTTTCTAATTTTATGAAATAGTTTTTTTTAATTTTTATAGGTATGGCACTGAATAAGTAAATTAATTTAGGTAGGATTGTCCTTTTTATTATATTAGCATGTCCTACCAATTTGCAATTAATGTTTTTCCAATTGCTTAGATCTACTTTGATTTGTGTGAAAAATGTTTTGAAGTTCTGCTCATATAATTCCTGTGTTTGTCTTGGCAAATATTTTATATTGTCTAGAGCAGTGATTTCCAAACTGGGCACCATTGCCCCCTGGTCAGTGCTTCAGTGATCCAGGGGGTCGTTAATGGCCACAGGTGCATCTGAGGGCGATGAACTGTCAGGGGTCAGTGATAGTATGTGACAAGGGGCTCTAAGTAATATTTTTCTGGAAAGGGGGCTGTAAGCCAAAAAAATTTGGGAACCACTGGTCTAGAGTGATTTTAAGTGGAATTTCTCTTTCTAACTCTTACTATGGATTTTGTTTGGAAATATATATATATTTGGAAATATGTAAAAATACATTTAAAAATATATGCTGATAGTTTATGTGGCTTTATTTTGTACCTTGCAACTTTAGTAAAGGTATTAATTATTTCTACTAGCTTTTAAGTTCTTGGATTCTCTAAGTATATAATCATACCATCCACAAAGAGTGATAGTTTAATGTCCTCTTTGCCTACTTTAATTCCTTCAATCTCTTTTTCTTCTCTAATTGCTAATACTAGTATTTCTAGTAGTATATTAAATAATAGGGGTGATGAGAGGCATCCTTTTCACTCCTAATCTTGTTGGGAAGGCTTCTAATTTATCTCCATTAAGTAAGAATTAAATTTTAAAGGTTGACTAAAATATATGAAGATTATAAATAATAATGGTGGTTCCTGATTCAAAGTAATATTGCTCAAAGTCAAAATGACTTTAATAGCCTTTATTTACAAAATAGGTGGAAAGGGTGAAAGCAGAGAAATACAAAAGGGTAGAGAAAACATTAGCCTAGCTAACTAAAAAGTGCTATAATGCTTTGGTGCTCTACTCAGCCAGGACTTGTTGATCTTCAGCTAGAATTAAACTCTCTCCAGAAGACAGGAAGGGAAAACTAGCTATCCACTCACCCAAGTTCCCTTCAAGAGGCAAATTAAGGTGATGACCCAAGCTGAAGATGACTCCTGAGGCCAATTTTTTTTCCTTGAGCCTACCTTCTTCTTGAAGCCAACTTCCTTCTTAGAGTCAACTTTTTTAGCCCCAGAAATTTAGGGCCTTTTATAGAGGCTTCTTGTCCCTTCCCCTTTTCACAATGGCCAATCACAGTTTCCAAATTGCCCAGCCCTGCCCAGGGGGCAATTTTTCTGGGAACCACCTCTCACCTTCTGGAGAGGTGAATCCTCATCAAAAGAATTCACAGATTCCTGGCTGACTGAGATGTTAATTCTCATTTCCTGGCTGATTGAGTTGAAAGGGTGGAGACTTCCTCTAACTTGTGCTAAGTAGGATGTTAAACTTTTATTGATTGATTCAAAAGTAGACAAAGGAGAGTTAATCCTATCTTCACAATCTAGTGAGGTACTAAGTAGGGGTACTTAAGTTATTGTTAACCAAAGTGTTAACTCAAAATAGACAAAGGGAATAAAGGATTCTTTTTCACAAGTGTAAACTCAGAGAGAACAAAGAATTTCCCTTTACAATTACAGATGATACCTGCTGATGGTTTTAATTAGATATTACTTATTATTTTGAGGAAAGGCCCTTCTAATGCTATGCTTTTTAGTGTTTTCAAAAGAAATGGTTGTATTTTGTCAAAGGATTTTTCTGCATCTATTCAGATAATCGGTTGATTTATTTTAGATTGATTATTGATATAGTTAATTATGCTGATAGTTCACCTAATATTAAACCAGCCTTGTATTCCTGGTATAAATCCCACAAGGTCATAGTGAATAATCCTTGTGATAACTTGCTGTAGTTTCTTTGCTAGTGTTTTATTTAACAATTTTCTCATCTATGTTCATTAGGGAGATTGGTCTATAATTTTCTTTCTTGATTTTTGGTCTTCCTGAATTATATATCAGAACAATATTTGCATCATCATAAGACTCCTTCTTTGCTTATTTTGTCAAATAATTTGTATAGTATTGAGATTAATTGTTCTTAAATGTTTGATAGAATTCACTTGTGAATACATCTGTTCTTGAGGATTTTTTCCTGGGGAGTTCATTGATAGTTTGTTCAAATTTTTTTTTCTTAAATGAGGTTATTTAAGTGTTCTATTTCCTCTTCCATTAATCTAGGCAATTTATATTTTTGTAAACATTCATCCATTTCATCTATATTGTCATATTTATTGTCAAATCATTTGACATGTTGTCTCCTCATTGTTATTGTCTTCAAAGAACTTAGTGAGTATTTCTATGATTTTTCCTTTGATCCACAAGTTTTGAAGAATTTTATAATTTAGTTTCCAATTAATTTTTAATTTGCCTTTCCATGAAGCCTTATTGATTATATTTTTTATTGCATTTTGATCTGAAAAATAGCTGCATTTGTTATTTCTGCTTTTCTTAATTTGGTTGGGTTGTTTTTAATGTTCTAATCTATAGTCAATCTTTGTATATGTGCCATTTGCTACTGAAAAGTAGGTATGTTCCTTTTTATCCCTATTCAAATTTCTCCACATATCTATTAACTCTAACTTTTCTAAAATTTTAATTATTTCCCTTACTTCTTTCTTATTTATTTTTTGTTCTATTTATCTATTTCTTATAGGGGAAGTTTGATATACCCCACTAGTATACTTTTACTCTCTATTTCCTCCTTAAGCTCCTTTAGTTTCTCCCTTAAAAATCTGTATATATATTGATTACTGATATTTCTTCATTGTCCATACTATCTTTTATCAGGCTATAATTACCTTCCTTATCTCTCTTAATCAAATCTATTTTTGCTTTAGTTTTGTGTGAGATCATGATTGCTACTCCTATCTTCTTTTTCTCAATGGAAGCCCAATACATTCTGCTCCAGCCTCTCACCTTTACTCTGTGTGTCTACGTGCCTCTTGTGTGTTTCTTGTAAACAACATATGGTAGGATTTGGTGGGATCCATTTTGCTATCCACTTCCATTTTATGGGTGTGTTCATCTCATTCACATTCACAGTAATGATTGTCATGTGTGTATTCCCCTACATCTTGATTTATTCTTTTAATCTTGCCCTTTCTCTTTTCACCCTTTCCCTCCACATCAATGTTTTTTTAAACTTTTTTCTTTTTAAATATTTTTCCCTGTTTACATGACTAATTTTCTTTCCCTCCTCTCTTCCCTTCATCTCCCAGAACTGCTAAACAATTCTACTGAGTTGTAGAAATGATATCACTTGATATCTATTTCCATATTATTCATTTTTGCTAGAGAAATCTTTTAAAGCCTAAACTCCAATCACATACCCATATATACATGTGATAAATGATGTCATATATTTTCTTTTGCATTTCTACTCCTCTAGTTATTTCTCTCAATGTGGTTAGCATTCTTTCCCATAAGTCCTTCAGGAATGTTCTAGCTTATTGTATTGCTACTAGTGGCAAAGTCCATTACATTGGATTGTTCCACATTCTTTTACTTTCTGTGTACAATGTTCTCCTGGTTCTGCTCATTTCACTCTGCATCAATTCACTGAGGTTCTTCCAGTTCACATAGAATTTCTCCAGATCATATTTTCTCATAGAACAGTAGTATTACCTGACCACTGTAAGTTTTAAAATTAATATTTTACACCATCATATAGCATAATTTGTTTATCCATTCCCCAATTGAGGGACAACCCTTCATTTTCCAGTTTTTTACCAGAGAAAACTATGAGGCTATCAATATTTTTGTATAAATATTTTTCCTTATATCTCTTTGGGGTACAAACCTAATAGTGGATATTGCTGGATCAAAGGATATACATTCTTTTAAAGCCATTTGGACATAATTCCAATTTACCTTCTTTCTTCTTTCACTATTTCCTTCTACACTAATATTTTGTTTTAATCACTCCCCTCTACTTCCTCCCTTATTTTACTCCCCTTTCCACAACTTCCCTTCTTGTTCTCCTCCTACTTATCTATAAAATCTTTTAATCCCTGACTAACTTCTCTCACCCTTATATTATCCCCCTCCCCATGCCTCCTTTTTTATTCCCCTTATATTTCTCTATAGGGTCTATACCCCATTGAATATGATTGTTCTTTTCTTCCCTCTCTAAACCAATTCCAATAAGAGTAATGTTTAAGTATTACCTGTCATGACTGTCATCTTCCCCTCCTTGTAATACAATTCTTCCTACCACTACAAGCCTCTTTATGTGGTATAATTTACCACATTTTGCTTCTTTCTTTGCATGTCTCTTAATAAAATCCTGTTAGTTTTATGTTTTTACATATCATCCTAAACAACTTAGTACCACACCCTGTGTCTATGTGTACTTCTTCTAACTACTATGATGATGATAATGATTTTTAAGAATTATAGATATCATCTTTCCATATAGAAATATAAATAATTACTTTCTTAAAGCCCTCAAATATTTTCTCTTTCATATTTACCTTTTGATGGTTCTCTTGAATTTTACATTTGAACATCAAATTTTCTGTTTACATCTGGTCTTTTCTTCAGTAATACTTAGAAATCTTATATTTTATTAAATGGCCATACATTCCCTTAAAGAATATACTGTTTTGATGGGGATTCTTTTATGTAAACCCAATTATCTTGCCCTTTGAAATATAATATTCCAAGCCTTGCAGTCCTTCTATATGGAAGCTGCCAGATCCTATGTAATCCTGATGGAGGCTACATGATAACTGTGATGTTTCTTTCTGGCCTCTTGTAGTATTTTATCCATGGCCTATAAGCTCTTGAACTTGGTTATAACATTCCTTAGAGTAGGCATGTGGGAATTTACTGTAGGAGGTAATCTATGTATTCTTTCAATGTCTATTTAACCTTCTTGTTCAAGAATATCAGGGAAGTTTTCTTGGATAATGTATTTTAATATGATGTCAAGGCTTTTTATTTTTTTGGTCATGATTTTCTGGTAGTATAATAATTCTCAAGTTTTCTCTTCTGGACCTATTTTCTACATAAATTGTTTTTATATGAAATATTTCATATTTTCTTCTATTTTTTCCTTCTTTTGATTTTGTTTTATTTTTCTTGATGTCTTGTAAAATCATTAGTTTATGTTTTCCCAATTCTATTTTTTAAAAACCAAGTTTCTCCCATAACCTTTTGATCCTCCTTTTGCATTTGGTGTATTCTACTTTTCTTGGCACTCTTTTTCCAGTAGGTCAACTTTTATTTTTAAACTATTTATTATATATTGGCTACTTATGCCTCTGATTCCATTTGACAATTTTCTTTTAAGTTTTTATTTTCTTTTTGCATTACTTCAATTTCTTTTTTCCCATTTTCTTCAATCTGTCTAATTTGCTTTTTAAATTCCTTTTTCAGTTCTTCCAGAGCTTGTAACCAATTCCCATTTTTTTAGAGATTTTGCACGTGTTTGCTTTTGACATAACCCTCTGTGGTTGCTTCTATTCTTTGCTCTTTTTTCCCTTTGAAATTTTTGAGGATCAAGAAGTTGTTGTTTTGTTGTTGTTATTAATTGCTCATTTTCCCACCAGTAGACAGGAAAATCCATATGTTGGTGGCCATTTCGGTCAGCTTCAAGTTCACAGGGTTTTGCTCTAGGGCTATCTTTACTGCTGCTGAGGAGGCTTGAGAGTGACTAGAAGAATGGACATCCATACCTTGCTGCCAGGGTCTGGGATTTTGAGGAGTGGGACTGAGGTGTTCTTTTGTTGGTGTAGCCCAGGACCTGGGATTCTGTGATTTTTCTACATGCTGGTTCTGATTTGGGGGATGGGGATGGTCAACCTGCCTTTTTCTGCTTTTGATTTTGCTTCTGGTTCTCCTTTATATCATGGAAATCTACTCTATTTGCCTACTTTTATATTGTGTTCAGTGAGAGAGTCCCCTCACTCATCCTGCTTTAACTCCTGTCCTTTGTTTTTAATATTTTATAATATTTATTTTTTAGAAAAGTTAACATGGTTAAATGATTCATGCTCTTACTTTCCCCTTCTGCCCCCCCAAAGTCTCCGTCCCCCCCATAGCCAAAGCTCATTTCCACTGGTTTTGACATGTGTCACTGATCAAGACCTATTTACAAATTGTTGATAGTTGCACTGGTGTGGTAGTTTCAAGCCTACCTCCCCAATCATGTGCACCTCAACCCATGCATTCAAGCAGTAGTTTTTCTTATATGTTTCCTCTCCTGCAGTCCTTCCTCTGAATGTGGGCAGCTTTCTTTACCATAAGTCCCTCAGAATTGTCCTGGGTAATTGCATTGCTGCTAGTACAGAAGTCCATTACATTCTATTTTAATATAGTGTATTGGTCTCTGTGTACAATGTTCTTCTGGCTCTGCTCCTTTTGCTCTGCATCAATTCCTGGAGGTCTTTCCAATTCACATGGAATTCCTCCAGTTTTTTATTTCCTTTGAGTGTAATAGTATTCCATCACCAGCATATACCAAAATTTGTTCAGCCATTCCCCAATTGAAGGGCATACCCTCATTTTCCAGGTTTTGCCACCACAAAACGTGTAGCTAAAAATATTTTCTTACAAGTCTGTTTATCTATGATCTCTTTGGGGTACAAACCCAACAACGGTATGGCTGGATCAAAGGGCAGGCATTCTTTTATAGCCCTTTGAGCATAGTTCCAAATTGCCATCCAGAATGGTTGGATCAGTTCAAAACTCTACCAGCAATGCATTAATGTCCCAATTTTGCCACATCCCCTCCAACATTCATCATTCTCCCCTTCTATCATTTTAGCCAATCTGCTAGGTATGAGGTGGTACCTCAGAGTTGTTTAGATTTGCATTTCTCTAATTATTAGAGATTTAGAACACTTTCTCATGTGCTTATTGATACTTTTGATTTCTTTATCTGAAAATTGCCTATTCATGTCTCTTGCCCATTTATTAATTGGGGAATGGCTTGATTTTTTCTACAATTGATTTAACTCCTTGTATATTTGAGTAATTAGCCCCCTGTCAGAGTTTTTTGTTATAAAGATTTTTTCCCAGTTTGTTGTTTCCCTTCTGATTTTGACTACATTATTTTTGTTTGTACAAAAGCTTTTTTATTTTGATATAATAATATCATTTATTTTTCATTTTGTAATTTTCTCTAACTCTTGCTTGGTTTTAAAATCTTTTCTTTCCCAGAGATCTGACAAGTATACTATTCTGTATTCATTTAAGTTATTTGTAGTTTCCCTCTTTATATTCAAGTCATTCACCCATTCTGAATTTATCTTGTTGTAGGGTGTGAGATATTGATCTAAACCTAATCTCTCCCATATTGTTTTCTAAATTTCCCAGCAGTTTTTGTCAAACAGTGGATTCTTGTCCCAAAAGTTGGGCTCTTTGGGTTTATCATAGACTGTCTTGCTGTCATAACTTACCCCAAGTCTATTCCACTGATCCTCCCTTCTATCTCTTAGCCAGTACCACACCGTTTTGATGGTCATTGCTTTTTAGTATAGTTTAATATCTGGTACTGCTAGGCTCCCTTCCTTGATATTTTTTTCATTATTTCTCTTGATATTCTTGATCTTTTGTTTTTTCAAATGAACTTTGTTATAGTTTTTTTCTAATTTAGTAAAAAATTTTTTGGTTGTTTGATAGGTATGGCACTAAATAGGTAAATTAATTTAGGTAGAATGGTCATAACTCCTGTCCTTTTGAGGGGTAGTTTAAAGATCAGTTTGGAAGGATATTCAGAGACATTTCAAGTCTTCACTGCTACCAGGCTACCATCTTGTCTCTGCCCCCTCATATCTTTTCATATTTATTTTTCTTAATATTCACAGTCCTAAATTTCTGGCATGCTTGTACTCCTGGCCACACTCCTAGGGAGTTTGAGTCTCAAGGGAAAGGACATTAAGGATACCTCTTATTAATGCATTTTGTGAAGGAAATGCAAGTTATAGGGAAAGCTGATTCTCTTCTTGGGCAGGGTTCTACCCTATTGTTTCTTCCCATAGGGCAGGGAAATGGGAGTTGAAGAATAGAGGTATAATGTGATTAAATACCCATTCCTTTTAAACCAGAGGCATCATTCTCTACTGTAATTATACCTGAAGGAAGTCATTGATAAGAAAGTCCTCATATGCACCAAAATGTTTATAGAATCACTTTTCATGAAAGTTTAAAAAAAAAAAAAAAGAAAAGCAAGTCAGATCTCCATCCACTGAAGAATATCAAAACAAATTGTGGCACATGTCTATAACAGAATACTTTAAGAGATGATATATGTAATGAATTCAGAGCAGTATTCCAAGATCTACATGAACCCAAACAAAATAAACTAAGTAGAGTCAACAAAACAATATGTACAATGAGTATAAATATGTAAATAGAAAGAACAATCACAAATCAAAAGATCAAATGTGAATATAACACAATTATAAAGATCAAGAATAACTCAAATAAAAGATAGGAGAGAACATCTCTAATTCAACCTTAATGAAGGTGAGAGATCTAAAGTCACTGAATATTGTACATATTTTAGGACTTTTTCAAGGTATTCATTGGTTGTGTTTATTTTTTCCTCTTTTCTTTTTTCACACTTAAAAAATAATAATTGTTAAATGGTATGGCCTTCTGGGTGGTGGAATGGGAGGAAGACTAAGGACAGCTTTGGTGATATGAAATAAACAAAAGACATCAATAAAAACTCATTTAAAAATACTGCCTTTATATCCAAAGGATGTGGAATCAAATCTCACTTCCATTGATTACTATATTCATTCATCAACTATTTAACTTAGATTTCATATGAAAAATGAGAAAGTTAAACTAGATGGCCTCTGAAACCTTTCCATCTTAATAGTTATGATCCTATATTACAATATAATAATATAAAATGGGGATGCCACGTCCTAGGAAAGGGAACTATTTTATTCTTTAATCTTCTAGAAAAGTATGACACACTTGATTAATGTTGGTTAAAATTTCTCCAAGAGCTCCTACTGCTTACTCAAATTCACTCTTTATGTCCTAATATTTCTGTTCTTATGCCAAGTTTTAACTACCTCTGAAATAAGTCATGGAATTCTTCAAGTATAGCAATACACTTAGAGCAGTGCTGAGTTCTGCATGGCTTAGGTACCTAGAGAGTTTGAATGCAAATATTCTCCAAAGCAATTATGTGTTATGTGATGGAAATACATTTGTGATTATATGGTTTAGGGATATGCATTTTTGATTTAGGTTGTATTTGTGTGTGGTGGGTATATGCGTAGGTAGCATCATTTTCTAAAAATAATTTAATAATGGTTTCAAGGTAATAGAAATGTGTCTTTGACTATGGCTGCATTTCACCAAAAGCAATTGATCAAAGCAGTTCAAACAACTACTTGCTTCATCTTTTTTAAATTAACTTTTAGATCATTTATTTTGTTTCTGAGTAGGTCAACCAGGAAGCTCATGAAGAAAACAACTTTGTGTTATAATTGGTTTAAGAAAATAGTACAGCATCACGGTTTAATGCAAGAATCTTTGTTCAAAAGTGCAATTTCTCATTTTAAAATGGAAGTCCAAGTAAGTAAATCCACTGGGGATATTGCAACAGCAAAACTGTCATTGATGCAAAGCTCATTATTCACCCAACTCATCACTTATATAACCTTTCATTTTAAATGAGAATGGGGCAGTAGTTCTTAAAGGCAAAAGAGATGGCATTTTACTCACATTATTAAACAATAAATATGTAATGTCAAAAAACCTACATTATTTAGGGAGCAGTAACATTTTTTTAAAGTGTAAGAAAGATGTAATGATTGTATACACTGTTTCTTTTTTTATGCTACTTTTCCAGTGATGTGAATTTGAAGCATGGTCATGACTAGGATGACTACTAAACTAATGTCAATTGTCTTTTTAAAAGATCAGGGAGAACAGGAGAGAAGTCAGAGTTATTGGAGAAGAAAAAATGCCTAGAATTTTTAAAGGTATTGTTTGTCATAAACTGTTAATTATAAGCTATTGATCTTAACATAAATATTTGAAAAAATACATAAATTTGCCCCTCTTTCAGTTCTATACATGGGAAGGAGCAAAAAAGAGAGAGACGAGAGAAATATTTCAGTCTGATTGAGAAAAGGCACTTATTCAGGAAAAGATGGCTAAGGAATACTTTTCCCCCCTTCTTCTAATTTGGGTTTTAAAGGTAATTACTGAGAACATGTATTCCTAGAATTGTTTAATGATTATAAAACAAATGAGTAATATGTAATGATGCACTGACTGACAGAAATAAGTATTTTGGATTGATGAGGAGTAATATCAATGAAGAGACTATACTTTGGAATTTTAAAAAAAAAAGTGGAGGGAGGGAAACTGGTGCTATGACCATGCAACACATGTAAAATTGGATTGTTCTAAAAATCTAAAAAAGAAGCAGTAATCAGAATAACTTGGCATGGGTCCAAGAACATGTCATAACAAACATCCTCACCTTTTTTTTTTGACAATTCTACTGAACTGGCATATCAGTAAGACAGTGAAGATATAATTTACCTGGTATTAAACATATGACAAAAGTTTTCATGTTCTTATAACAAAGATAGAGACCTATAATTAAGTGACAGAAACCAAAGAATACTACTTAAAGTTTTGATATCAACTTAGATAACTTCCTAAAGGAGTTTTACAGATATATAATCTTCAGTCAATGTTGTTTTAGGATTGTCACTGTTTATCAATGACATAAAAAGCACAAAAGTCACTTAACATTACTACTCTGCCTTAGTTTGCTCTATAAAATGAGGTTGGTATAGGTAGTCTCTGTTGCTTCCATAATTTGATATTCTATGATTCTATGATCCTATGTTTATCAAATTAGAGTCAAGTAAGAGGAATAGAGAAAATGTCAAATAACAATTAGGATCCCAAAAATTCTTTTGAGGCTAGAACATTTGAAGAATCAAATGAGGGAGAATTTATTAGGGATCATATTGCAGCCTCAAACGCTGATTTAAAAATCAGCTTTATAACCACAAGAGATACAGAGCATGACAAGAAGAGTTTGTTTGAAGAAGGTCTGGATACTTTGGTTTTAACTGAGTAAGTGATTTTTTACTGCAGCCAAATAAATCTAATAAAATAATATGCTCCATTAAAATAGTAAAATGTCCAGAATCATGGTAATATGCTCTAAAGAAAATTGTTGTTCATATATCCATTGGACTACATAGGTTTTGAAGGTCCTTCCCACTTTTAGATTCAATAAGTATATGTTTCTCAATGGAAATGCCATGAACGCATGACCCCTGACAGGTTATACCATTCTACAAAAAACTGGACCTTTATATTTGGCAAATGAGAAACTAGTACAGACAAATTCACATCTAGAATGACTGCTAAGTGATACTTTTTTGAAGCCACAGTAACTAACAAAGACCACTTACTTATAGTTGAAGGAATTTCAATATACATTGCCAGAGGAAGCATCTATGTGGATAAAACCACATATTCTTTATTTTTCCACTGTTGAATTATGCTTTTAATGAACAGAATATGTTAAAATAAAAATTAGTAAAATATATAGGATATAACTGTTTATATTTCATCAAATTCCTTCTTTAAAATGTTGAGGGATTTCACAGCAGTTTTTCACTGTTAATAATTTTTTTAAATTTTATTATTTATTTTTGTATTATTTTCTTCTTAAATTTCAAGTTTCCAAATGCTTCCTCCTCCTCCTCACCCTTCCGCACTCCCTGAGAAGGCAAGTAATATATCAGTTATACATTTGAAATCATGAAAAACATTTTTTCCATATTAGCTATTTTTTAAAAGCAAAAGAATAAAGTGAGACTATTATTCTTTAATTTGCACTGAGTTCATCAATTCTCTCTCTGGAAGTGGATAGCATTTATTTATCATGAATCCTTTGAAATTGTCTTAGATCATTGTATTGATCAGAGCAGGCAGGACCTTCACAGTTGATCATTATTATAACATTGCTGTTACTGTGAACAATGATATTCTGGTTCCTCCCAATTCACTTTGCATCAGTTCACGTAGAGTTTGCTTTGTTTTCTTCCAAAACCACCCCCTCATCATTTCCCACAGCACAAAAGTACTACATCACAATCATATGCCACAACTTGATTGGTCATTCTCCAATTGATGAGTATCCCCTAAATTTCTAATTTTTTGCTACTTAAAAAAAGCTACTATAGATATTTTTCGTACATAACAACACTCCTTTTTGTTAAATTGAGCTCTGCTCCCCTCAAACTGAGAAGGCACTGTCTCAAGCTTCAGGCTTTTTCATGTAGCTATTTTCAGAGCTAGTTCTGGAGGTCTGCAGACCTCCTTTGGTGCTTTCAAGGTAGTTTGATCCTGGGAGATTTTTGGTCATTGATCTTCTGGTCTATGCTCTGTTATTTTCCAAGAAAGAAGCCCTCATCTCCTGCAGTTGCACGAGTTTAGAATTCTCTTTCCCCTGGAACTGGAGTCAGAGCTGCTGCTCCCTTGTGACTGACTACCCTTTCCATCCTGGACCTGCAACCTAGAACTGCATAAGTACCTTAGAGTTGCCAATTAGTGCCAAATGTACCCAGGGCCAGCAAAGGCTCCCCTATAATCTTATCAGATAAATTGTCTCACTCCATTTCCATCTCTTATATGAGAGCTCCTGAAGCTGCTATTGCCACCACTCTTGCCACAGTCTTGTATGTGAGCTGAAGACAGACTTCCACCTTAGTGTTACAGACTTCTACTTACCTCTTAAGTTTGATTAGGCTAAAAAAATATATCATCCTGACTTTTTTGTTTGTTCTGTCACTTCAAAATTAAATTTGAGGCATTATTTTAAGGTTGTTAGGAAGAGAAAGTTGAGAGCATTCAACTGGGTGTTTGCCCCTAGTCTACTATCTGGGATGCACTCTCAAAAGCACACATTCTTAAAGAATATTATTTATTATATCCATCTGAATTGCTTCAACTTCGTTCATGAGTGAAGTGTTGAATGAAGTCAAAACATTATTATCACCTGTGAAATATTGTCTCTAAACTGTGAAATATTAAACTGTGATAGGCAAAACATCCACAATATTACTCCTGGAATCAAAGTCCTTTTTCTACCCTATTTCATTACACCTTTGTTTACTGAAAAGTAATTAGGCAATAAGTGAGATACCATGGAGGAGAGGATTTACTTGGTCTCCCTTGCTTCAGAGGCACAAACCAAGAGCAATAGGAAGACGAAGCTGTGAGACAAAATTTGGCTCTAAGTAAGAAAAAAATTTCTTTAAAATTAAAGTTCTTTGAAAGTAGAATGGGTTTCCTTAAAAAGAAAAGGCCACCATCACTGGACTTACAAAGATTAGATGAACAATGATCAGAGATTCTTGAAAGGGGATTTCTGTTCAAATAGAGGTAGATTAGATTACTTGTATGGTCCCACCCACTTCTGAGATGATGTGTTTCTATGACAACTTTGAACAGATCTTATTCTCTAGAGATAGGAAGTAAGAATCACAAAAATACAGTTTTCTCTTTCTTAATCCTATTTCTTTGGTTTTCACATTTTTTCAATAATGAAAGAAATCAGACACAGGCAAGTCATGAGATAATTCTAAGGTCTATTCCTTTCTATCATTAGCTCCTGCATCTCACAGACATGAGAAAAGACTTTTGGATTATTTGTTTAATCTTTATGGTAAAGTCTTTAAATTCCAATGTCAATGTTCATTCTCTGCTATTTTGTCTCCTTTTTTACTTATGTGAAAATTAAATTAAAGTCTTCTGCTCCTTGATTAGTATTTGTGAGCAAGTTTCTCTGGACCTCAGTGTCCTTATGCATTAAATGAGGAGATTAGAGTAGATGACTCTAAAATTCTCTTTCTATTGTGATAATTTTATGCTCTTATGTGCCAATTATCATGGAAGACTTAGGAAATCCACAATTTTTCTTCTGTTTGGATGCAACTAGATCATTATCCTTTAAATTCCAATCTGGTACTCCCTAAAAATATCATCCCAAATTGAAAATGTAAATATCAAAGCTGTAAAATTATATAGATGATTTGTTAGAATATCATAAAATATGCATCAATATGCTCCTGAAATGTGTTGGCTATTATCAGATTCATATAAAATGAACATATTCCATTCAAATGCTTTCTAAGACCTTTAAAATTTAACTAATATTGTAAATATTTAGTTCAATAATCTTTATACATATCTGACCCATGCTAGTAGAATCAATGAATTTTCAAAACTTCAGATCCAACTGATGAACTTTTCTGGCTCTGTTTTCTACCTAGGAAATAATTTCATTCTGACATGTTTACATGTCTTTCCCAGGTAAAATACCATATGTGTGGTAATTTACATATATTTACATTCATTTTCAGGAATAATATAGGGCCTCTCGACAGTAGAATATTCTATTTATTACACTGAAGTTTTTAATATCTCTCTCCTACCTCACTCATTTGTAGCTGATATATACCAGCCCAGAAAGACACTGATTTAATTCTCTGTTTTGATGATAACAATTTTCAGAGGGCTATCAACATTGAACATACAGTTTGGAATAGTAGAGAGATTTGGCATAAGCTTTCTGGTCCATCTCATCTGCCTGGTCCTAGACAAGTCAATATTTCTTAGTGCTTCAGATGAAACTACAAAATGGTAAATATGGGATGAGTTATTGATCTGTACTTTTTCTAGTTTTCCCAAAGGGTATTTTTTACATAAAAGAAATAGCAAGACTGGATACTTCACCCTCATCCCAAAAGATGATATTATATAATTGTATTATGAAAATAATTTGAATACTTTTTTTTAACAAGAGAAATAACTAGGGGATACACTTTAAATGACTTTCCAAGGTCACAAAGGGAGTTAGTAGCAGAACAAAGATTTTAATCCAGATTCCCTGACTCTAGGTTCAAAGTTCTTTCATTATATGCTATATCTTCCCTTCTCTTACTGCATCTTAATACTTCACATTAGTGGAGTAGCCAATGCAAATACTCTTTTCCTTCTTTTACACATAGATAGACTCAGGAAGGTGTGGAGAAATAGACTGTCTTACTCAGGGTCTCACAGCCAGCTAGTAGATATCAGAGCAAAGATGAGAGTAGTAATTCCTCAGTTTGGGAATGAATGTTTAAACAGGTGAGAATGGGAAGAGTTGAACCAATGTCATGTGCTCAAATTATACCTCAAAGAAAAAAAAAACGGACTTTGCATGGCCTATAATTGGTTGCATGCTAAAGGCTATTGCATAAAATTCTAAAAAATATATTTTTATCTAATTTCCTTAGATTTTTTTTTATAGGCAGCTGTATTCAAGTACAAATTTTTGCGATGGGCCCATATAAAGAAATGTAGACAATCTTGTGTTTTGGCAGGAAGACAAGTTTTTTTTTATTTTATTTTATGCCATCTGTTAACTGGCCATGCTTTGGTTTTCTCTCTCCTCTGGTATACTTCCCCATGGACTAAGAAGGTCTAGTCAGCCATCAAACTGCAATAGACACTAGGATTTACAATATCATGGGAATTTCTAGTCCTATTGCACAGTTGGTAGTCATCTTTCCCTTCAATGTCTGACTGTAGATTTATACTTTAACCCAAGCTAACATGTCATTAAAATGGTACTTTATCTCCAACTGTAAATGTGGAAGCCTCTCATGTGAACTGAGTAAATTCTTCACAGTTTAGCTGTGATAATTTAAAGAATTGGAATAACATTTTGTTGTGTCTAACCCTCAACTATACTCAGTGAAACTAGGTAGAAAGTAACGTGTCTTATTTATAAATAAAAGTGCTTTATAAAGCAGAGAAATGTGATATCAACAGTACAACATCATCATTGGAACATAAATTTAAATTTAATTGTTGAATTCCATTTTGGACCCTTTAGCTCAAAGTGTCTTTTTTCCCCTTTCTGAGTCAGACTTTACAACAAAAAGGAGATATGACAAAGAAAAAAAAGTTAAACTTCAGTGGTCTTATTAGAGTATGAGTTTAAATATAAAATAAGAATCATAGTTACATGGAATGGAAATCCTATTCCCTGCTCATAATTCCACTGTTAGTCAGATTCCTTCTTTCTAACTTTTGTAGATCCCAAATACTAGAATAAACATGTTTTTTTTTTTGTTTGTTTTGTTTTCTGTCTTGGGCAAAAACCATTCTTCCTTCCAACTTTGCGCTTAAATATCAAAGAAGAGAAAATACTTTAAATGCATTTCTGGGAATTCCAGTGGCAGAATCCAGACTTCCCTAGGGACTAGGAGCCACTTTTGGCAGCCAGAAGAGTTGGGATACTTCAGTCCCACTGGGAACTCCATAGCTGAAGTACTTGTTTGACTGGCTAGAGATGCTGCAAATGACCAAATAATGCCCTAGCAGATCATGGTCCCCAGGGCACCACATTCTTATTTACCTCTTATCTTTTTGGGGAAATTATGCTGATAAAAATGATTACCTGTTTGTCTCCACTACTCTTCAACTTCAATCAGTATTATTCCTTCTCCTCTCCTGGGTCCTTTCTCTATCTCTGTGATTGTAAGAAGTCAAAATGCAATTATGACATGGAGTCTGTGGTCTTTAAATCACTAAAGAAAACATGACCCCTAACCTAAAAAGTATTCTACCATCCTGTGTCAACAAAAGAGCACCTCATTCCCACTCACTGAATTTTCAAGCAGTATCTCAAACCTGCAATGAGGACCCAAGCCTTTCCAAAAGGCAGTTGACAGCACCTGGCCCATTCAAGCCTGAGAGGTGTCACAGAGTCCCTAACCAAGTCTTTGGTAAAGCTCCAAACTCTATCACAGCAAAGTCCACAATGTACCAGGCTGGTATAAACCCAAAATGAGACTCTGAGCCTCTGTTGAAATCTGAAGTGAAGACTGGAACCCCAGTACAACCCAATTACAAAGCAATCCATGCCTGGTTGGAGCTGGACTCCAGAGAGGCCAAGAGCCCTGCCCAAGTCTGTACATATGACCCAAGCCCCAAAGTAAGGCGGTGCAGTTCCCTTGGCCTGTGTAAGCCCAAAGTAAGGTCTAGAGCCCTTTGCCCAGGCTTGTGATAAGGATATCAATCCCAACACAAGGTATCTCACAGTGCTTTCACAGGGCTCTAAGCTTTTCAAGCCATGAGCAGTCCCTAGAGGAGACTGAATAAGCAGTAAGAGGTGGCTTTCAGAGCTACTAGCCAACAGCCCATCATACTCGGAAGACAAACTTGCAGAAATACAGAACTACTGCTGAGGGTAGCAGCAAGCGAAAACTGAAGATGAAGAGAGTGCTTCCTCTACCCAAGAACAGAACCCCCTTTTAAGATGAAAACAAGTTTAAAAAGGGGGAAGGGTCTAATAAAATGAGCAAACAGAAAAAAAATAAACACATAGCCATAGAAAATTATTATGTAGACAAAGAGCAAAGGATATACTCAGAAGGAGACAGTGAGATCAATGCAGCCTCACATAAAACCTCAAAGTAAAATGAGAATTGGTCTCAGGCTCTTAAGAAATCAAAAAGCAATTCAAAAATCTAATGAGTGAGGCAGAAGAAAATGGTGAAAAGAAATAAAAATAATGCAAAGAAGAAAATAAGAGTTTAAAGAGCAGAATTAGCCAAATTGAAAAAAAAACCGACAAATATAAAAATCCAATTTAAAAAAAGACTTTTTTAAAAGGTATGGTTGATCAAATGGAAAAGGAGGTTGAAAAGCTCCTGGCAGAAAATTATTCCTTAAAAATTAAAATTGGCAAATAGAAGCAGATAATTTCATTACACATCAAAAAAACAAAATAAAATCAAAATGATGAAAAAATGGGAAAAAAAGAAATATCTCATTGAAAAAATAAGCAACCTGTAAAATAGATCCAGGAGAGACAAAATAAGAATTATTGAATTATCTGTAATTCATGATCAAAAAAAGTCGACATTATATTACAAGAAATTATTAAAGAAAAATGTCCTGGTGTTCTTAAACAAGGCAGCAAAATAAAAATTAAAAGAATTCACCTACCACCTCTAAAAATAAATTCTCAAATGTCAACTCCCAGGAATATTTTAGAAAAATTAAGGAGCTTCCAAGTAAAACAAAATTAATGCAAGCAGCCAGAAAGAAACAATTCTAATATCATGGAGCCAGAATCAGGATTGCACACATCTTAGCAGCTTCTATATTAATGTATTGTGATATGATATTGCCAGAAGGGAAAGGAACTAGATTTAAAATGAAGAATCACCTACCCAGAAAAACTGAGAATATACTTTCAGGGAGGAAATGGTCATTTATTAAAATAGAAGATTTCTTTCTTTTTTTTTAACACTTACTTTCCATCTTGGAGTCAATACTGTGTATTGACTCCAAGGCAGAAGAGTGGTAAGGGCTAGGCAATGAGGGTTAAGTGACTTGTCCAGGGTCACATGGCTGGGAAGTGTCTGGGAATAGAAGATTTCTAAGCATCCTTGATGAAAAGATGAAATGGAAACAGAAATTAATGTCTAAATATAAGCCTGAAGAGATATATAAAAAGGTAAATAAGAAAGAGAGAATTTAAGTGACTTATTAAGGCCAAACTGTTTATATTCCTACATGGAAACATGGTAATGTTAACTGACAAATTTTTTATCATCAAATTATTTAGGAAAAGTATACATAGAAATAGGATATGAGAGAAAACTGTTTAGGATGATATGGAAAAAAATCAGGGGTTGAAAAAAGAGGACTGAATTGAGAGAACAGGGAAGAAGGAGGTAAAATGGGATGAATCATATCACCTAAAGAGACATGGAAATAAATATTACAGTGGAGGGGAGAATGAAGTTATTGACAGGCAATGTGTAAACCTTACTATCACCAGAATCACCTGGCAGAAGGAATAAGAACCATTCTCATTGCGATATATAACCCTATCCTACCAAAGAGAGAAGTAGGAAGGAATAAGACAGGGGATGGGGAGGGGAGTAATATAAGGGAGAGGGATTTTAGGGGGGCAGTGATGAAAAACAAAACACTTGTAAGGAGGAAGAAAGTGAAAGGATAGAGAAAGAGCAAGATAAAAAAGGGGGAAATAAGATGGAAGGGAATAAACATATGGTAATCATAATTGTGAATATGAATGTGATGAACTCATCCATAAGACAGAAGTGATTAGCAGAATGGATTAAAACACAGAATTCTACATGTTGTAGAAACATATTTGAGGCAAAGAGACAGACACTGATTAAAGGTTGGGGGGGATGGAACAGAATCTATTGTGCTTCAGCCAAAGTAAAAAAAAGCAGGAGTAGCAATCATTATCATAGAAAAAGCTGAAGCAAAAAATAGATAAAATTAAAATATATAAGGAAGGAAATTATTTCTTGATAAAAGGTATTATAGACAATGAAGTAATTTCAGTACTAAACATACGTGTACCAAATGGTATAGCCTACAAAACTAACTTCCCTTCTCAGTACTAGAAATATCTAATCAAGAAGTTAGATTTAATAGATCTCTTGGAAAAAATGGAATTTAAAAACAAATATACTTTATTTTAAGCAGAGAATGGCACATATGTAAAAATTGACCATATGCTAGGGAAAAAATACTTCACAACCAAATACAGAAAAGCAGAAATAATAAATGCATCTTTTCCAGATGATGTTGCAATAAAATTTATAATCAATAAAGGCTATGGAAAGACAAATAGAAAATTATTTGGAAACTGATCTGCTTCTATAAAAAGAAGTGAATCAAAGAACAAATTATTGAAATGGTCAATAATTTCAATAAGGAGAATGACAATCAAGAGACAATATATCAAAATTTATGGGATACAGCAAAGGCAGTAATTAAAAGAAAAAATTATATCTCTGACTGCTTACATCAATTAATAAAATAGAGAAAAAGCAGATCAATGAATTGGGCATGGACCAAAAAACCTTGAAAAGGAACAAATTTAAAATCTCCAATCAAAGATTAAATTAAAAATCATAAAAAATCAAAGGAGAAATTAATAAAATTTAAGGAAAGAGAAGTAGTGAACTAATAAATAAGACTAGGAATTGTTTTTATGAGGGGAAACAAATAAAAAAGAGCATTGGTTAATTTGATTTAAAAAAAAGGAAAAGAAAATCACATTATCAGTATCAAAAATGAAAAGTGTGAATTAACCACCCATGAAGATAAAATGAAAGCAATTATTAGTATCTGTTTTGCCAATAAGCCTGATAATCTGGGGGAAATGTATGCACATTTACAAAAATATAAATTGTCCAGATTTACAAAAGAAGAATTGGATTACTTAAGTAATCTCATCTCTGAAAAATAAATTGAACTAATCATCAAACAACATCCTCAGAAAAAAAAATCCCTAAGACCAGATGGATTTACAAGTAAATTCTATCACACATTTAAAGAACAATTTTTCCTAAAATTATATAAACTATTTGGCACAATGGTCTAGGAAGGAGTCCTAAAAATTCTTTTTATGACTCAAATATGGTGCTGATATTTAAGCCAGAAAAAGTTAAAGGAAAGAAAATTACAGATCAATTTCATTAATGAATATTGATGTAAAAATCATAAAATACTAGCAAAAAGACTACAGGAATAAATCACAAGGATCATGTACTATGACCCCATGGGATTTATACTGGGAATTCAAGGCTGGTTTGGCATTAAGAAAATTGTCAGCATAATTTATTATATTAATAACAAAACTAACAGAATTCACATTATTATCTTAATAGATGCATAAAAAGCCTTAGATAAAATATAACACCCATTCCTATTAAAAATATTAGAAAGCATAAGGTAAATGAGTCTTTCCTCAAAATAAGTAGTATTTATCTAAAACCATAATCAAATATCATCTACAATGGAAATAAGTTAGAGACCTTCCCAATGAAATCAGGAATAAAGCAAGGATCACCCATTATCACCACTATTATTTAATATTGTACTAGAAATATGAGATTTAGCAAAAAAAGACAACAAAGGAAATTGAAGGAATTAAAGTAGGAAATGAGGAGACCAAAATATCACTCTTTGCAGATGATATGATAATGTTCTTAGAGAATACAAGAGAATCAAACAAAAATCTAGTTGAAATAACTCTAGAAAAGTTGCAGGATACAAATTAAATAATTAGCATTCCTACACATTATCATCAAAGTCCAACGAGAAGAGATACAAAGAAAAATTCTATCTAAATAACTCTAGAGTCTAGACGATATAAAATACTTGAGAATATTTTTGCCAAGACAATCACACTAATATTAACACAATTACAAAACAATTTTCCCACAAATAAAGTCAAATTTAAACAATTGGTAAAACATTAATTGCTCATGGGTAGACCAAGCTAATATAATAAAATTGACAATTCAACATAAATTAATTTACTTATTCAGTGCCATACCAAATCATTTTATAGAATTAGAAAAATAATAACAAAATTCATCTGAAAGAAGAGAGTTCCTGAGGAGCCAGGTTAAGATAGAGGCAGAGTAAAAAGCAGCTGCTTGACCTCTCCTAACCCACTCATGTAGGACTCCTCAAGAAGACATAAAAACTAATCTAGAGGAAAGAAGGGACCCCACAACAGGGCACAGCATCGAAGGTACGTGGAATTGGGGCATTTCCATGCTATAAAGGGGTAAAACAGCTTTCACGAAAACACAAGCCAAGCGAGCCCCTCCCCCTCCCCACATCACCTACAATGCCAAAGCCAGCTCACAAGAGTCAGAGCAAACTTGGGGCACCCATTAAGTTGCTAGTAACTCACCAGGGCTTGTTCCTGAGAGCAGCAAGACTTAAGACTCCCCAGGAGGCTAAGGAACTCAAGGACTCTGAACACAGAACCTGAGCCCAGGCTCAGGAGAAGGGGCTAACACAGGTGCTTGCTAAGGCTCAGACGAAGGGGCTGATTCTGAGTGCAGGAGAGGACCTTGAGTGGGGACCCAGTGCAGAGAGGTGCTTGACTGTGGAAGCAGCCACCTGAGACTGTTAAAGGACCTTCAGACAGAAAAACAGAAGCAAGGAAACCACCAGGAAACTTGACCCAGAAAACTAGACTTGAGACCTCAGGAGCCTAAAGAGCGCAGACAGATCCTGGGCGTGAGCATAAAGCTGAGAGGGCACCCAGCTTAAAAATGGCAAGCAAGAATCATCAGGAAAACCAGAAGAGAAAGAAGAAGAAAAAAAACCCTTTAACACGACAATTTTTATACAGAAAAAAACCAGGCAACAGAACAAACAGCAGAGGAGAACAAACAAGTAACCATATCCAAACCTTCCCAAAACAATGAAAACAGGTAACAAGGTCTTGAAGAGTTCAAATCTGAGATCATTAGAAAGATGGAAGAGATCTGGCAAGAAAATAACAGTTTAAAAGGCAGAATTTCACAATTGGAAAGTGAGGCAAGTAAATCTAAGACCAGAAATGACCAGATTGAAAAGGAAAACCAGTCTCTAAAGGCTAGAATTAGACAATAGGAAAGAGATGTGCCCTAATCAAAATAATTAATAAGCAAATTGGAGACCAAAATCAAACAGCTGGAAAACAGATCAAACCAAATTGAAAAGAAAAATCAAAACCTTATAGCAGAAAACCAGTCTCTAAAGACAAGAATTGGGCAAGTAGAAGCCAATGAACTATCAAGACAGCAAGAACAAATAAAACAAAGTCAAAAGACTGATAAAATAGAAGGAAACATGAAATATCTCAATGATAAACTGACAGATCAAAAAACAGGTCTAGAAGAGACAATCTGAAAATCATTGGTCTTCCTGAAAAAGCAGAAATTGATAAAAATCTGGACTCCATACTAAAAGAAATTATTCAGCAAAATTGCCCTGAAGTTCTACAACAAGAGGGCAATATAGACATTGAAAGGATCCATAGATCACCCTCTACATTAGACCCTGAAAAGACAACGCCCAGGAATATAATAGCCAAATTCAAGAGCTTCCAAGTAAAAAAAAATTACAAGAAGCCAGAAAGAGACAATTCAGATATCAAGTAGCACCAATCAGGATCACACAGGATCTGGGAGCCTCCGCACTAAAAGACTGCAAGACTGGGAATATGATGTTCAGAAAGGCAAGAGAACTGGATCTACATCCAAGGATCACATACCCATCAAAACTGACTGTATTCTTCCAGGTGAAAGTTTGGGCATTCAACAAGATAGAACATTTCCAAGCATTTGCACAGAAAAGACCAGGACTAAATGGAAAGGACGATATCTGACCACAAAAATCAAGAGAAACATGAAAAGATAAATAAGAAACAGAAGGGAAAGTAAGAAAACTCATATTTTTTAAATTTGCCTCTTTAAGGGCTTCAATAAGATCTAATTTTTGGTATTCCTATGTGGAGAAATGCTTTGTATAATTCTCTCTAGTGAACTCTGTTCACCATTATAGTATTCAATACTATAATAAATAGAAGATTTATTCATAGGGAGAGTTTGGAATACTAAATGGTCTAAGATGGCATGGGTGGGTGGGAAAGAGGGGGTGAATAGGAGAGGACACCAATAGAATCTTGAAGGAATAAGAAAAATAGGATATTCTATTACACACAAAGAGGGCATGGGAAGGGGAAGGGATGCATACTATTATAAGAAGGAGAGGAAGAGGGCATTAAGAGGTAATATTTAAACCTTACTCTCAGTGTAATGAACTGTGAGAGGGAAGAGCAGCTATATCCATTGGGAAATAAAACTCTATCTAACCCTACTGAAAAAGTCAGAAAGGATAAACCAAGGGGAGCAGGGGAGTGGGGAGGTCAAAAAAGAGAGGGGAAAAGAAGGGGAAGGGAATTCATTAGGCCTTAAAAATAAAAAGAGGGGAATAATAAGGGAAGGGAAAAAAAGGGAAGTAAATCAAGGGAGCAGACAAGGGTTACTGGCTTAAAGCAAATCACTGGTTTAAAAGGAAATAGTGTAAGAAGAAGGAGTAGAACTAGGGGAGGACACCAAAATGTCAGCAAATACACAACTGATAATTATAACTCTGAAAGTGAATGGGATGAATTCACCCATTAAACAGAAGCAAATAGCAGAGTGGATTAGAAACCAAAATCCTAACATATGTTGTCTAGAAGAAACACATATGAGGTGGGTGGACATACACAAGTTTAAAGTAAAGGGCTTCAGCAAAATCTTTTGGGCTTCAAATGAGAAAAAGAAGGCAGGAGTGGCTATTATGATTTCTGACAAAGCCAAAGTAAAAATAGATATGATTAAAAAAGACAGGGACATCCTGATATTACATCCTGATAAAAGGCAGTATAGACAATGAGGAAATAACATTGCTCAATATGTATACACCAAATGGCACAGCCTCCAAATTCATAAAGGAGAAACTGGTAGAGCTGAAGAAGGAAATAGATAGCAAAACCATACTAGTGGGAGATCTAAATATTCGTCTTTCAGACCTAGATAAATCAAACCAAAAAATAAATAAGAAAGAGGTAAGAGAGGTGAATGAAGTCCTAGAAAAATTAGATTTAATTGATATGTGGAGAAAAATAAATAGGGACAAAAAGGAATACACCTTCTTTTCAGCTGTACATGGTACATTCACAAAGATTGACCATGTAATAGGGCATAGAAACATTGCAAACAAATGCAAAAGAGAAGAAATAATAAATGTAAACTTCTCAGATCATAATGCAATAAAAATAATAATTAGTAAGGGCACCTGGACAGGAAAATCAAAAACTAATTGGAAATTAAATAATATGATTCTCGAAAACCAGCTAGTCAAAGAAGAAATCAGAAATAATCAACAATTTTATTGAAGAGAATGACAATTATGAGACATCCTACCAAACTCTGTGGGATGCAGCAAAGGCAGAACTGAGGGGGAAATTTATATTCTTGAGTGCATATATTAACAAATTAAGGAGGGCAGAGATTAATGAATTGGGCATGCAACTCAAAAAACTAGAAAGAGAGCAAATTAAAAATCCCCAGATGAAAACTAAATTAGAAATACTAAAAATCAAGGGAGAAATTAATAAAATCAAAAGTTAAAGAACTATTGAATTAATAAATAAGACTAGAAGCTGATATTTTGAAAAAACAGATAAAATCGACAAAGTATTGGTCAATCTAATAAAAAAAGGAAAGAAGAAAACCAAATTGACAGTATCAAAGATGAAAAGGAAGATCTCACCTCTAATGAAGGGGAAATTAAGGCAATCATTAAAAACTGTTTAGCCCAATTATGGCAATAAATATAACAATTTAGGAGATATGGATGAATATTTACAAAAATATAAATTGTCTAGATTAACAGCAGAAGAAATAGAATACCTAAATAATCCCATATCAGAAAAAGAACTCCCTAAGAAAAAATCGCCAGGGCCTGATGGATTCACAAGTGAATTCTATCAGACATTCAAGGAGCAACTAATCCCAATACAGTACAAACTATTTTATATAATAAGCAAAGAAAGAGTCCTAACAATTTTCTTTTATGACACAAATATGTTACTGATTCCAAAGCCAGGTAGATCAAAAACAGAGAAAGAAAACTATAGACCAATCTCCCTAATGAACATAGATGCAAAAATCTTAAATAGGATACTAGCAAAGAGACTCCAGCAAGTGATCAAGAGGATCATCCACCATGATCAGGTGGGATTTATACCAGGAATGCAAGGATGGTTCAACATTAGGAAAAACATCCACATAATTGACCATATCAATAGTCTAACAAACAAAAATCACATGATCATCTCAATAGATGCTGAAAAAGCCTTTGACAAAATACAGCACCCATTCCTTTTCAAAACACTGGAAAGTATAGGAATAGAAGGACCTTTCCTAAAAATAATAAACAGTATATACCTAAAACCATCAACAAGCATCATATGCAATGGGGATAAATTAGAAGCCTTCCCAATAAGATCAGGAGTGAAACAAGGATGCCCACGAACTGCTCTATTATTTAACATAGTGCTAGAAACACTAGCAGTAGGAATTAGAGAAGAAAAAGAAAATGAAGGTATCAAAATAGACAAGGAGGAGACTAAGCTATCACTCTTTGAAGATGATATGATGGTCTACTTAAAAAATCCTAGAGAATCAACTAGGAAGCTTGTAGAAATAATCAACAACTTTAATAAAGTTGCAGGATACAAAATAAATGCACATAAATCATCAGCATTTCTATATATTTCCAACACATCACAGCAGCAAGAGGTAGAAAGAGAAACACCATTTAAAATCACCCTAGATAATATAAAATACTTAGGAATCTATCTACCAAAACAAACCCAGGAATTACATGAAAACAACTATAAAACACTTTCCAAACAATTAAAACTCAATTTAAACAATTGGAAAAACATTGATTGCTCATGGGTAGGATGAGCTAACATAATAAAAATGACCATTCTACCCAAATTAATTTACCTATTTAGCACCATACCTATCAAACTGCCAAAAACTTTTTCACTGAATTAGGAAAAACTATAACAAAGTTCATTTGGAATAACAAAAGATCAAGAATATCAAGGGAAATAATGGGAAAAATGTGAAGGAAGGTGGCCCAGCAATACCAGATATTAAACTATACTATAAAGCAGCAGTCATCAAAACAATTTGGTACTGGTTAAGAGATAGAATGGAGGATCAGTGGAATAGACTTGAGGTAAGTGAGGTCAGCAAAACAGTATATGATAAACCCAAAGAGCCCAATTTTGGGGAAAAAAATCCACTATTTGACAAAAACTGCTGGGAAATTTGGAAAACAATATGGGAGAGATTAGGTTTAGATCAACATCTCACACCCTACACCAACATAAATTCAGAATGGATGAATGACTTGAATATAAAGAGGGAAACTATAAATAAGTTAAGTGAACACAAAATAGTATACCTGTCAGATCTCTGGGAAAGGAAAGATTTTAAAACCAAGCAAGAATTAGAGAAAATTACAAAATGTAAATTAAATGGTTTTGATTATATTAAACTAAAATGCTTTTGTATAAATAAAAACAATGAAGCCAACATCAGAAGGGAAACAACAAATTGAGAAAAGATCTTTATAACAAAAAACTCTTACAGGGGTCTAATTACTCAAATATACAAGGAATTAAATCAATTGTATAAAAAAATCAAGCCATTCTCCAATTGATAAATGGGCAAGAGACATGAATAGGCAATTTTCAGATAAAGAAATCAAAACTATCAATAAGCACATGAGAAAGTGCTCTAAATCTCTAATAATTAGAGAAATGCAAATCAAAACAACTCTGAGGTATCACCTCACACCTAGTAGAATGACTAAAATGAAAGAAGGGGAGAATAATGAATATTGGAGGGGATGTGGCCAAATTGGAACATTAAGGCACTGCTGGTGGAGTTGTGAACTGAACCAACCATTCTGGATGGTAATTTGGAACTATACTCAAAGGGTTATAAAAGAATGCCTGCCCTTTGAACAAGCCATATCATTGTTGGGTTTGTACCCCAAAGAGATCATAGGTAAACAGACTTGCATGAAAATTTTTATAGCCATGCTTTTTGTGGTGGCAAAAAGCTGGAAAATGAGGGCATGCCCTTCAATTGGGGAATGGCTGAACAAATTGTGGTATATGCTATTGATGGAATACTACTGTGCTAAAAGGAATAATAAACTGGAGGAATTCCATGTGAACTGGAAAGACCTCCAGGAATTGATGCAGAGCAAAAGGAGCAGAGCCAGAAGAACATTGTACACAGAGACTGATATACTGTGGTAAAATCGAATATAATGGACTTCTGAAGTAGCAGCAATGCAATGACCCAGGACAATTCTGGTAAAGAGCGCTACCCACATTCAGAGGAAAGACTGCAGGAGAGGAAACAGGAGAAAATTAACTGCTTGAATACATGGGTTGATGAGGACATGATTTGGGTTCAAAACTACCACACCAATGAAACTATCAGCAATTTGGAAATAGGTCTTGATTAATGACACATATTAAAGCCAGTAGAAATGCATATTGGCCAGGGGATGGGGGAGGTCAGGGGGTGAAGGGTAATGTAAGAGCATAAATCATGTAACCATGTTAACTTTTCTAAAATATAATTAATAAATGTTAAAAAAATTAAATAAAAATAAAAAAATAAAAAATAAATTCATCTGTAAGAACAAAATATCAAGAATATCAAGGGAATTAATGTAAAAATAATGTGAAGGACATTGACTTAGCAGTTTCCAGATCTCAAGATGTACTTTAAAGTAGTAATCATCAAAACAGTCTGGTACTGCATGAGAAATGGAATAATGAATCATTATAGTAGATAAGGAGTAAAAGACTTTAGAAATATAGTGTTTGATAAACCCAATGACTGCAGCTTTTAGGATAATAACTCATTTGTTGACAAAAACTGCTGAGAAAACAGTAAGGCAGAAACTAAGTATTGACCAATACCTCACTCCCTATATCTAGATAAGGACAAAATGGATATATGACTTGGAAATTAAGGGTGATACTAAAAGTTAATTAGAGGAACACTGAATAGTTTATTTATCATATTTGTGGAAAAAGGAGGAATTTATGGAAAAAGGATAGAGAAGATTATAATATGTAAAATGAATAATTTTGACTATTAAATTTAAAAAGTTTTGTACAAAGAAAACCAATGTAACCAAGATTAGAAGAGAAACAACAAACTAGGGGAAATTTTTATAACAAATTTCTCTGATAAAGGTGTTGTTTCTCAAATCTATAGAGAACTAATTCAAATTTTAAGAATACAAGCCATTCCCCAATTGACAAATGGTCAAAGGTTATGTACAAGCAGTTTTCATGTTAAATCAAAACTATAAATAATCATATAAAATTTTGCTAAATCACTCTTGTTTAGAAATATGCAAATGAAAAAACACTGAGGGACTACATCATGCCAATTAGATTGACCAATATGGTAATAATGGAAAGTGGTAAATGTTGGAGGTAATGTGGCAAAACTGGGGCACTAATTCATTGTTGTTGGACTTGTGAAATGATTCAATCATTCTAGAGGGCAAGTATAAACCATGCCTAAAGGGCCATAAAATAGTACATACCCTTTGTTCTTGTAATATCACTACTGTTTGTATCCCAAAAAGATAAAAGAATGATGGAAAAGGACCTCTTTGTACAAAAATATTCATATTAGCCCTTTTTGTGGTGGCAAAGACTTAGAAATTAAGGGGATGTCCATAAATTGAGGAAGGACTGAACAAATTGTGGTATATGATGGTGATCGAATACTATTGTGTTTTAAGAAATGATGAGCAAGATGATTTCTGAAAGAGCTAGAGAAACCTATGGATTCAGAGTGAAATTAGCTGAATCAGGAGAACATTGTACACACTAGTACCAATATTATGGAATAATCAATATGAAAGACTTATCTGCTGTCAGCAATATAATGATCCAGGAAAATTCTGAAGGCCTTATGACAAAGAAAAATATTGACTTCCAGAGAAAGAACTATAGGAGTTGGAATGCAGATCAAAACATATTATTTTTCACTTAAGTTTATTTGGGTTTTTATTTGGGGGTTTTGGTTTTATATCATTATTCTCTTAAAAATGAGCAATATCAAAATGTTTTGCATGATAATACATGTATAACCCAGATCAAATTGCTTAATTGCTCCCCAGTAAGGGCAAGCAAAAGCAGGGAGGGAGTCAATTTGGATCATAAGACTTCAGAAAAGTTATGTGGAAATTGTTATTACATGTAATGGGAAAAATAAAATAAATGCCAAAAATATAAAAAAGACATTATGCCCAAAGCCACAGAGCTAAGAAATGAATGTTTCATATGAGGAACTTCAAGAAAGAAATTGATGTTAGGTTGTAGAGTGAATTGAGGACAATCAAGAGAAAGCATTATGCTAAAAAGTATAAAAAGTGAGTATCATTACATACAATTAAATTCATAATCTACTCCTAATTTTATTCTCCATGGAAATTAATGCCAGAAAGCAATAACCTGTGTACACTAAAATATTCATAGTATCCCTCAATGTGATTTCAGAGAAGAGAAAGCAAATTGGGGATGTTTTATCTGTTGACCAGATAAACATTATAAGAACAAGGACTATGAAGAAACATAAGAATATTTGTAAATGCTTTTTGATATGTTATAAAAATTGAAGTTTAAAAAGCAAGGAAAGAAATATCTACAATAATCTATATTGAAAGAACAATAAAACTAGCCACTATGTCCTTATAAAGAATATTTTTAGGTTTCTTGCATTTTTTTTCTTTTTTTACATAGCAAAATGCCTGGCAAATAGTAGACACTTTTTTAAATGCTTGATTGACTGTCTGAAGAAGAGATAAGAAAATGCATCTCCTTCCCTTCTTTGTAGAGGTAAAAGAATGTGGGTATGTGTGATTTCAAATGCTGTCAAACTCAAATTTTGGCTAGTTTTGATGCCACTTTTTCTACCTCTTATTTTTCATTCTTCGTTATGAAGAAAACTTGCTTAGTAGCATACGAGGGAGAAATATTGTCTGAAATGAAGACACAAAAATAAATAGGGCAATAATTTAAAAACCATGATTTTAAAACATTTGGCATATGAGCTCCATCCTGCTTTCACAGTTTTATTTTACATTCTGGCTTTTGACATAATTTACATAACTGAAAAGACTGGCTACAAAATTTAGTATACCAGCCCCCACTATTGACACAGATTTTGAATGTACTCTCTTTTTTCCCTTTAGAGTATTTAGCTTCTTTTAAAAGTCATCTCCTATTTCATCTACTATTGAAAATCTTTATTAATGACCCAGATGCCACTGTTCACATTACAGTTTGTGAATTAAATGTTATAATCTCCCCAAAGATTGCAAGTTCCTTGAAGGTAGGCTTTCTTTTAGCCTTGTTTTTGCACAAACTGCCTAATACAATCTGATACATATTAAGCAACTGAAAATTGTTCCGAATTGAATTAAATTGAATAGAAACTTCAGGGAACATAGTATTTTCTGCTTTTACTTTTACCGAAAGCAACTAAACACTTATAAATTAAATTGGTAAAGATTGTACTTCTTTATCTAATTTTTAAATTGCCTAAAATATCTCTAAATGAAATGATACTGTCATTTTGAAAAATCAAAGATTTGTAGTGACATTCAACTTTTGGTAACCCAATAGACTGTAGAACACCAGACCTTTCTGTCATCTATTATCTCTTAAAGTCTGTCCAAGCTTACCACGTAACTATCTCATCCTCTGTCATTCCCTTCTCCTCTTGACTTCAATTTTTCCCAATGTTATGGTCTTTTTCAATAGCCCTGTCTTCTCATTATTGAACAAAGTATTTAAGCTTCAGCTTCAGTATTTTAGCTTCTCTTGAATAGTTTGAATTAATTTCTTTAAGTATTGAGAGATTTGATCTTCTTGCTTTCCCAATGATTCTTAAAAGTTTTCTTCAGCATCATAATTTGAAAATGTTAATTCTGGTGCTCAGCTTTCCTGAGAATCCAGATCTCACAGTCATATATTGCTAATGGAAATAACAAAGCTTTTACTATATGGACTCTTATCAACAAAATGATGTTTCTGCTTTTCAGTATGGTATCCGTATTTGCCATAGCTTTCCTTCGAAGGAGCAAGTCTCTTGATTTAATGATTGTAATCACTGTCTACAATGATCTTTGAGTTCAAGAATATAAAATCTGACTCTCCATTTCTTCTCCCTCAACTATATATATATATATA
>NC_058130.1:116917186-116944996 GCF_016433145.1 Gracilinanus agilis | reverse complement strand
AAGATCAGCAGAAAAAGGTTGTTATGGTGATATGAAAACCTTTTCAGGGCCCCCATATACAGTAGCAAGAACAAAAATTTTAGCAAAAGCAGCAAATTAAGAGCTTATAAAGATATTATAGTGGATCCTTTGATGTCACTAGATATAGCTGGCACTGATTGGCAGCTGTATTGCTCATCCACAGTTTTGAGTCACAGTTCAGAATGGAGAAGAGTGTTGAAGATTAATCGCAATAGGGCAGATAGGGCAGGTACACTGTTGGCAGTTCCAAGGCAGACTACTAGTGCATGTGGCTGCATAAGATCAGGAGCCTTTTCCCAGTTTAATGCCAGAGTGTAGACCAGGATATCTGGTACCATACCTCTCTCAGCATTATACTACCTTAGAAGCACCAAAAATTTGCAAACCACCAGAGCTTTCTCTACAAATAGATACATGAAAAAGCCTGAAATATGAGGCAAAGTCTTCTCAGTTTTAGGTAAACAGAGCCCAACTTTAACATAAAGTTTAAAGTGAGGAAATAGTTTGGAAAATGAACAAACAACACAAAAAATAATTTTCCTGTAAAAGACTACTATAGTGGCAGGTATGAGCAAGATATGAACTCAAAAGAAGGGAACACTGAAAAAAAAGCTACAAAACAACAAAGAAAAAATCCTAATTGGAACCAAGCCCAAGAAGAATTCCAGGAAGGGTTAAAGAAACAGTTGAGAGTAGTAAAGGAAAATTGGTTTAAAAGATGAGGGATACAAAATATTTATGAAAAGAGTATTAACAGCTCGGTAAAAGGCATATATATATATATATGTATGTATGTATATAAATATATTTGTGTGTGTGTATGTACTGAAGAAAGTACCTTCAGAATTGATCCAAACCTGAAGACTCAAACTTTTAGAAGAACTCACTATTCAACAAAACCTGCTTGGAAAGCTAGAAAACAGAATAACAGACCAAAATTTCAAACCACATATAGGTATCTCTTCTACATTGTGACTTTCTCCATCATGGTTTTGATATATACTGTTATCTCTGTTACTTGTAACATATATATATATATATGTATATATATATATGTATACATATATATACACACAAATATATTACTGTTTAATATGAAATGAGCAAATGAAGAGCTACACAACTTTTTTTTTCTTAAAATCAAACTCACAGTAAAAGAACTTGTTTCTGCACACAGATTTTAGGATGCAAGCATGTTTATTGGCAATCTCTTACTTGACATTATACTGTGATCTTACAATGATCTTTACATCTTGAGTTTCTTGTATCTCATGCCATTTAAATACCATAAACTCAATTAAAATCATAGTTCCCAAATGTAGTATTCCTTGTGGTTTGGAAAGTGCTCCAAAGATTAATGTGATGAACTTGAAGAAAAGTGGAGAACTGTGAGATAGGTTTCATTTAAGCAAAGCATCTGTTGCAGTTGGCCACCACTGCAAGTTAATGAATTGACTATAAGATATATCAAGATAAAAGAGAACAAAATCCACAAAGTCATTGCCACAGGAACACCAACAAAGCAAAGCATTTGCATAAACCATGAGATCCAGATCTTTCTTGTGTATAAAGTACAATATTCTATTGGGTTTAGGACTGTTATAAAAAGAAATTTTGGTAGACTGGCATCATAAAAGAATGAACTAAGTCCTTATATGATTCCCTAAAAGAAAATTAATGTGAAATTAAAGGAAAATGAAGGGTCTACCCATCTGGATTTTCTTGCCAGTGTAATAATTTAAATGGATTTGACAAATATAAGAAGGTAAGGGAGGGAGCAACTGGGTAGCTCAGTGGATTGAGAGCCAGGCCTAGAGACAGGAGGTCCTAGGTTCAAATCTGGCCTCAGACACTTCCCAGCTGTGTGACCCTGGGCAAGTCACTTAATCCCCATTGCCTAATTCTTACCACTCTTCTGCCTTGGAGCGAGTACACAGTATTGACTTCAAGATGGAAGGTAAGGGTTTAAAAAAATACAACTGAGCTACTACCACAAGCGTACCAGATTGGCTAATATAACAGAAAAGGAAAATGATAAATGTTGGAGGGGATGTGGGGAATTTGGGACACTAATACTCTTTTGGTGGAGGTTTGACCTGATGCAACCATTTTGGAGAGCAATTTGGAACCATATCCAAATAGCCATAGAAATATGCATAACCTTTTTTTTAAAACATTTTTTAATATTCATTTTTAACATGTTTACATGCTTCATGCCCCTACTTTCCACTTCAACCCCCCACTGTCCCCCCACCCATGGCCAATGCGCATTTCCACTGGTTGTAACATGTGTCATCAATCAAGACCTATTTCCAAATTGTTGATAGTTACATTGGTGGGGTAGTTTCGAGTCCACATCCCCAATCATGTCCACCCTGACCCATGCGTTCAAGCAGTTGTTTATCTTCTATGTTTCCTCTCCTGCAGTCCTTCCTCTGAATGTGGGCAGCATCTTTACCATAAATCCCTCAGAATTGTCCTGGGTCATTGTATTGCTGCTGGTACAGAGGTCCATTACATTCAATTTTACCACAGTATATCAGTCTCTGTGTACAATGTTCTTCTGGCTCTGCTCCTTTCACTCTGCATCAGTTCCTGGAGGTCTCTCCAGTTCGCCTGGAACTCCTCCAGTTTATTATTCCTTTTAGCACAATAGTATTCTATCACCCGCATATACCACAGTTTGTTCAGCCATTCCCCAATTGAAGGACATCCCCTCCTTTTCCAATTTGTTGCCACCACAAAAAGCCCAGCTACAAATATTTTCGTACAAGTCTGTTTATCTATTATCTCTTTGGGGTACAAACCCACCAATGGTATGGCTGGATCAAAGGGCAGGCATTCTTTTATAGCCCTTTGAGCATGATTCCAAATTGCCAGCCAGAATGGTTGGATCAGTTCACAACTCCACCAGCAATGCATTAATGTCCCAATTTTGCCACATCCCCTCCAACATTCATCACTCTTCCCTTCTTTCATTTTAGCCAATCTGCTAGGTGTGAGGTGATACCTCAGAGTTGTTTTCATTTGCATTTCGCTAATTATTAGAGATTTAGAACACTTTCTCATGTGCTTATTGATAGTTTTGATTTCTTTACCTGAAAATTGCCTATTCATGTCTCTTGCCCATTTTTCAATTGGGGAATGGCTTGAATTTTTATACAATTGATTTAACTCCTTGTATATTTGAGTAATTAGACCCCTGTCAGAGTTTTTTGTTATAAAGAATTTTTCCCAATTTGTTGTTTCCCTTCTGATTTTGACTACATTGTTTTTGTTTGTACAGAAGCTTATTAGCTTAATATAATCAAAACCATTTAATTTATATTTTGTAATTTTCTCTAGCTCTTTCTTGGTTTTAAAATCTTTCCTTTCCCAGAGATCTGACAGGTATACTATTTTGTGTTCACTTAACTTATTTATAGTTTCCCTCTTTATATTCAAGTCATTCATCCATTCTGAATTTATGTTGGTGTAGGGTGTGAGATGTTGATCTAAACCTAATCTCTCCCATATTGTTTTCCAAATTTTCCAGCAGTTTTTGTCAAATAGTGGATTCATGTCCCAAAAGTTGGGCTCTTTGGGTTTATCATACACTGTCGTGCTGACGTCATTAACCCCAAGTCTATTATATTGATCCTCCTCTCTGTCTCTTAGCCAGTACCATATTGTTTTGATGACTGCTGCTTTGTAGTATAGTTTAATATCTGGTACTGCTAGGCCCCCTTCCTTCACATTTTTTTTCATTATTTCCCTTGATATTCTTGATCTTTTGTTATAGTTTTTCCTAATTCAGTAAAGAGTTTTTTGGTAATTTGATAGGTATGGCGCTAAATAGGTAAATCAATTTGGGTAGAATGTTCATTTTTATTATGTTAGCTCGTCCTACCCATGAACAGTTAATGGCTTTCCAATTGTTGAGCTCCAGTTTTATTTGTTTGGAAAGTGTTTTGTAGTTGTTTTCGTATAATTACTGTGTTTGTTTTGGTAGATAGATTCCCAAGTATTTTATATTGTCTAGGGTAATTTTAAATGGTGTTTCTCTTTCTACCTCTTTATGCATAATCTTTTATCCAGCAATACCACTTATGGGGTTTGTAGTCCAAATAAATTTTTAAAAGGGAAAAGGACCTGTATGTACAAAAATATTTATGGCAACTTTTTAAGGCAAATAATAAGAAATTGAAGGAATGCTCATCATGTGGAGAACAATTGGAAAAGTTTTGATATGTGGTTGTGGTAGAATTCTATTGTGCCATGAGAAATAATAAGTAGGATGCTTTCAGAAAAAAACCTATATTTATGTGAACTGATGCAGAATTGACAAGAACCTGGAGAATAATACATAATAATATAATAATGATGATCAATTGTGAGTTAGCTCTTCTCAGTAATATTATATAAGACATTTTTGAAGGAGTTATGATGAAAAATATTATCTACCTCCAGAGAATAGAGTCTGAATGCTGATCAAAGCAAACTTTTTAAACTTTATCTTGTTTAACCTATATCATATTACATGTCTAAGGTAGGGGAGAAAAAAGAGGGGAGAGGAAGAACTTGAATGGCAAAATGTGAGAAAATTATTATTTTAAATTGTATTGACATGTAAAAATAAAATAAAATATTCATTTTCAAAAAAGAATGAAAAAATAGAAGAAAATGTGAAATATATCATCAGAAAAACCATTGTCCTGGAAAAGGTATCTAGGAGAGATAATCTAAGAATTATGAAACCACCTGGAAGCAATGGTCAAAGAAAGAGCCTACACATCATATTTAAGGAAATTATCAAAGAAAAATAACTGGATACATACAGCTGCATAGGGAAAAATAGAAAATGAAAGAATTTATCAGTCACCTTTTTTAAGAGATCCCAAAATTTAAACTCTCAAAAACATTGTAGCCAATTTCCAGAGCTCCTAGATGAAAGAAAAAGTACTTCAAGCATGCAGTAAGAATCAATTAAAATATTGTGAAGGCAAAGTCATACAAGATTTAGCAACTTCCACATTGAAGGGGCAGAAGGATTAGAATATGATATTCCAAAAGGCAAAAGAGCTAATTACAAAATTACAAAATTTACCTGCCCAAAAAAAGAAATAGATATTTAATGAAATAGAGATCTTTCAAATATTTGTGTTGAAAAGACCAGTGATTAATAACCAATTTGACATTTAAACACAAAATTCAAAAGAATCACAAATTGGTAAACATGAAAAAGTAATCATAAGGGTCTCCACAAAGTTAAACTATTTCCATTCCTATATGGAAAGATGATACATGTAACTTCTAAGAACTGTATCATATAATTATTGTTGTTGTTTTGTTCAGTCATATCCAACTCTTTGTGACTCCATTTGCCATAGTATGCCAGACCATTCTGTTTTCTTCTATCAACCAAAGAATGTCCAAGCTTTCATATTCATTGTTTCTGTGACACTATCTATCCATCTCATTCTCTGTGATCCCCTTCTCCTTTTTCCTTCAATCTTTCTCACTATCAATGTTGTCATAGTTCAACCAGTTAAAAGGAGTTTATTTAAACAGAGGGCATGAGTATATGTTTCATTATATTAGAATGATCACCAAAAACAAAAATGAAATGGTGAGAAAGAAGGATCCATCGAGAGAAGGAGGTAAGGAGAGGTAGAATGAGAAAGAAGGATCCATCGAGAGAAGGAGGTAAGGAGAGGTAGAATGGGAACATTTTTTCTTACATAAAAGAGGTATGCAAGAAAAAGCTTTTATAGAAGAGAAGAAAATGGAGTTGGAGACAATGCTTAAACCTCACTCTCAAAACTGGTTCAATACTAGATATACAAATACTATATATACACACTCAGTTGTGTATAGAAATGTAACTTGAACCTTAGGAAAATAGGAAGAGAATGTGGTAAGAGATATGTAGGATGGATAAAAGTGAGGGAAGATTTTTTTTGAGTTAATAATCTTTTATTTTTAGAAAAATTTTCCATAGTTACATAACTTATGTTTTTACTTTCCCCTTCACCCCCTCAACCCCCAGCCCCCTCCGCTGTAGCTATTTCACATTTCCACTGGTTTTATTATGTGTGGTCAGTCAAGACTTATTTACATATTATTGATAGTTACATGGGTGTGGTCTTTTCAGGTCTACATCCCAATCATGTCCTCATCAACCCAAGTGTCCAAGCAGTTATTTTTCTTCTGTGTTTCTACTCCTATAGTTCTTCCATTGAATGTGGGTAGTGTTCCTTTCCATAAATCCCTCAGAATTGTCTTGGGTCATTGCATTACTGCTATATATTGCAGGAAACCAAGGGTATGCCCTTCAATTGGGGAATGGCTGGACAAATTGTGGTTTATGTTGGTGATGGAATATTATTGTGCTCAAAGGAATAATAAACTGAAGGAATTCCATGGTAACTGGAAAGACCTCCAGGAACTGATGCAGAGTGAAAGGAGCAGAGCCAGAAGAACATTGTACACAGAGACTGATATACTATGGTAAAATCGAATGTAATGGACGTCTGTACTAGCAGCAATGCAATGACCCAAGACAAAAGTGAGGGAAGATTAAGGGAGGTAGTGGTAAGAAGCCGAATAGAGATTTGGGGGAGAGAGACAGAGACAAAGAATGAGATATAGAGAAATAGTCAGTAACCATAATTGTGAATGCTATTGGGATGAGTACACCCAAAAAATGGAAGCCAATAGCAGAATGCTTTAAAAACCAGAATTTTAAAATGTTATTTGCAAGAGACACACTTGAAAGAGACAGATATAAAGTTAAAATAAAGGGCTGAAGGAGAATCTTATATACATCAACTAACCTAAAAAAAAGGCAAGGATAGCCATCATGATCACAAAGAAAGCAAAATCAAAAATATGCTTAATTAGAGGAAATAATCAGGAAAACTACATTTTGCTAAAAGGTACCATAGAAAAAGGAAGTAATATGAAAAACATTATAGCAAATTTCTGTGAGGATATGTGTAGGAAACTAAAAGAAAAATTAGATCCACTGAGGAAAAGCAGTCATAAAGATATACTTATGAGTTTGCCTGAGATTCCATGGCAGGACCAGAGTCTCAAAATAGCAGTTCAAAAAGTTGTGTCTAGCTATAACTAAAATATAGATATCTCTTGGAAATCTTTCTTCATAATCATCCTTGAGTTGTTCATTATTTTGAGACCAAAGAAGCTTCTATAATGTTATGACCAAATGACCCAGACTCTCTTCTCCTAGATTCCTGTAAATCTTCAAGTTATTGTCAATATTCCTCAACTGCATGAGTTTGAAGAAATGTTTTGGTTAAAGTCTTTTCACAAATAATTTTCTGTGAGAAAGTTACACTCCTAAGAATGATGTAATGCTTAAACTCTATTTTCTATAACAGCTTTTCTGTTTGTCATATGAGATGGTAGACCTGGTCACAATCTCTCTGTGATCTGTGTCTCACCGACTCAGAGTCTCTCCAGCTTCTCAGGTATTCACTCTTCCTATCTCTAATTTTTCTCTCTCAGCTTTCACTTTCATTCACTTGTGAGGAGCTGGCCTCCTTAGTAACCTGACTCTCTCTCTCTCCATATCTGTTATGGTGGGTTTAACCCCTGATTACCTGAACTTCACACATCCAGTCATTCATTCACCTGCCACTTTTCATCTGTGGATATCTTATTATCTCATCAAATTTTCCTGATGAAAGTCTAATTTCTTAAACATATATACAGTATGGAACTGAATCAAATTCATAAAAATAAATGATATTTTTCATTTTTATTTTCATTTTATTTTTAAATTTTATTTAATTGATTCATTAAGAAAAATTTTCCATGGTTACGTGATTCATGTTCCTTCTCTCCCCTCCTCCCACTTCCTTCCCATAGCCAATTCACAATTCCATTGGGTTTTACCTGTGTTGTTGATAAAGACCAGTTTCCATATTATTGATATTTGCACTAGGGTGATCATTTAGAGTCTACATTCCCAATCCTATTCCCATCGACCCATGAGATCAAGCAGTTGTTTTTCTTCTGTGTTTCTACTCCCACAGTTCTTTCTCTGGATGTGGATAGCATTCTTTCTCATGAGTTCCTCAGAAATGTCTTGGATCATTACATTGCTGCTAGGAGAGAAGTCCATTACATTTGACTATGCTGCAGTGTATCTATGTCTGTGTATAAGGTTCTCCTGGTTCTGCTCCTTTCACTCTGCTTCAATTCCTGAAGGCTGTTCCAGTTCACATGGAATTCCTCCAGTTCATTATTCCTATGAGCACATTCTATCACCAGCACATATCACAATTTCTTCAGCCATTCCCCAATCAAAAGACATTTCCATATTTTCCAATTTTTTGCCATCACAAAGAGTGTAGCTATACATATTTTTGTACAAGTCTTTTTCCTTATTATCTCTTTGGGGTATAAACCCAGCAGTGGTATGGTTGGATCAAAGGACAGGCAGTCTTTTAGTATCCTTTGGGCATAGTTGCAAATTGCCATCCAGAATGGTTAGATCAATTCACAACTCCAGCAGCAATGCATTAATATCCCTATTTTACCACATCCTCTCCAACATTTATTGCTTTCCTTTGCTGTCATTTTAGTCAATCTGCTACGTGTGAAGTGGTACCTCAGAGTTGTTTTGATTTGCATTTCTCTAATTTTAAGAGATTTAGAACACTTTTTCTTATGCTTATTGATAGTTTTGATTTCTTTATCTGAAATTGCCTATTCATGTCCCTTGCCCATTTATCAATTGATAAATGGCCTGATTTTTTGTACAATTGATTTAGTTCCTTATGTATTTGAGTAATTAGACCTTTTTCAGAGGTTTTTGTTATAAAGATTTTTTCCCAATTTGTTGCTTCCCTTCTAATTTTGGTTGCATTGGTTTTGTTTGTACAAAAAGTTTTTAATTTAATGTAATCAAAATTATTTATTTTACATTTTGTAATTTTTTCTAACTCTTGCTTGGTCTTGAAATTTTTTCTTTCCCACAGATATGACAGGTACACAATTCTGTATTCATTTAATTTACTTAGATATTTTCTGAATTTATCTTGGTGTAGAGTATGAGTTGTTGATCTAAACTTAATCTCTCCCATACTCTTTTCCAATTTCCCCAGCAGTTTTTATCAAATAGTGAATTTTTGTCCCAAGAGCTGGGTTCTTTGGGTTTATCATACACTATCTTTCCGAGGTCAATTACCCCAAGTCTATTCCACATATCTTCCCTTCTGTCTCTTAAACAGTGCCATATTATTTTGATGACCGCTGCTTTATAGTACAGTTTAAGATCTGGTACTGCTAGGCCCCCCTCCTTCACATTTTTTAAAATTATTTCCCTTGATATTCTTAATCTTTTGTTCTTCCAAATGAACTTTGTTATAGTTTTTTTCTAATTCAGTAATCCTTGGAAGTTTGATAGGTATAAATGACATTTTCTAATTGATAAAAGGGCAAAGAATATAAACAAGAAGATTTCAGAAGAAGAAATCAAAGTTATCTATAGACATATGAAAAAACACACTATTGATTAGAAAAAGACAAATTGAAACAACTCTGAGATGCCATCTCATATCTATCAGAAATGACAAAGGCTGGAGGGGATAAGGGGGAAATGGTACATTAATGAATTGTTAATGGAGTAATGAAGCGGTCCAACCATTCCATAGAAAAATTAGGAACTCTGCCTATAGAGCTATAAAACTGTATTCCCTTTAATCTAGCCATACCACTATTAATTCTATATCCCAAAGAGGTTAAAGAAAAAGAAATGGACTTGTATATACAAAAATACTTAAAGCAGCTCTTTTTTTTGTAATAACAAAGATTCAGAAATTTAGGCAATGCTCATCAATTGGGGAATGACTGAACAAGTTGTGACATATGCTTGTGATTGAGAAGTATTGTTTTATGGAAAATGATGATGAAAGTGGTTTCAGAAAAATGTGGCAAGACCTATATAAACTGCCTCAAAGTGGAGTAAGAACTGAGAGATGGATGATGGTGTACACTAACAGCAATGTTGCAATGATGATCAACTGTGAAAGACTTGACTACTCTGATCAATACAATGATCCAAGACAGTACCAAAAGACTCATGAAAAAAAAATAATGTTATCCACCTCCAGAGAGAGAACTGATGTACTCTGAATGCAAGCTGAAATATGATTTTCTCACTTTATTTTTTCCTGCTTTTTTCTGAAGTATCTCTAATAGGGAAATGTGTTTTACATGATTTCACATGTATCTTTGAATTCAAATCAGTTACCTTCTCATTTGGTGAAAGAGTTGTAGGAAAGGAGAAAATTTAGAAATCAAAATTTAAAAAGAAAAGCATGTAAAATAAGTGATATTTTTAAAGGTTTTGGAGCCTTCTATATTGGTCTTCTGAATAGATGAATAAGAAAGTCATCAGGGTTATGACAAGTTAATAAACCTGTGACCTAATATGAAGTTCTGAGTTTGAGGGTCAAGGACTTTAAAACTATTATCATGAGCAACCAAAACTGAAACAGATATTTTGTTTGCCAAAGGAGTGACAGGGCAATTAACTATCATCTTCCTAATGCCATCACTAGTTGCTTGCAGAATTATCATGGAATTAAGGACTTTTTTCCCTCCCTTTGGGATCTATGCTTCTCTTTTCTTAATGATCTAAATTTATTTAAGACATCTTCAGCCATTTTTGAATAAGTTGTTTGACGACAAAAATAATCAGTATTGCTACAGCATAAGAAATAGTAAAAGAAACAGAGAAACATAAGATCTATATGAACTAATTCAGAGAAAAATAGATGGGCCTTATTTTATTAAATGCACAGTAAGTACCACAATGTAAATGAAAACAAAGAATATGTCTCTGCCTCCAGAGTACAGACGGTAAAACAGATTAGTTGTATGGAATGTAGTATGCACTCTAGATAGACACACTTTACTGACTGATTTTGCTTAACAACAGATAGGCAAGGCTTAGTGGAGTGGGAGAGCTATTGTAGATTGGGAAATAACTTTAGTATAAAACAAAGGACAAGTATAACAAACAAGAAGAAATTCTAATGACCAACACCTACAAGAAACTGTAGAAAATGCATAATATATAAGTACAACAAGAAGTATTCTTCAGTGAAAAACTAGTACGATCTGAATAACAATGGTTTTCAAAACAAAAAAAATGTGAACTGAAATGTTCTCAATCACTAATGAAGGAAATGAAAATTAAAAAGACTCCATTTTTACTTCACTGTCTTCCAACTGGCAAAGATGATAATAAAAGACAAAAATAGCAAATACTGTACAGGTTACAAGAAAATGAGCAAACACTTGGTGTATCTGTTAAATGGTCTAGTCATTCTGAAAAACAGTCTATAATTATTCCAGAAGTCTCAAAAGTGTTCTTAACATTTGACCCTTCAATCTTACTACTGAACATATATCCCAATAGGATAAGTAACAGAAATTATGTGTCACATATAGCAAAATATCAACTAGAACCCTTTTTTTGTGGTAGTAAAACCATAACAGTACCTAACATATAGTCAGTGCTTAATAAGTTCTAGTTGACTGACTAATAGACAAATGACAACCAAATGGGTGAGGAAATGAGTATCAAAGCAGATGTAGAATTGCTGCTTAGAGTGGATGGATAGATAATTATAGTGAAAAGAAGGCAGAGCTTCTCAACCTATATACTATTTGCTTTCTCTGCCAAGGTAAATGATCTTTGAACTAGAAATACCGAACCACCTGAATATTTAAGGTATAACAAGATGAAAAGAGGATAGTTGAGTTCAGATCACTCAACTCTAAGTAACAAAAGAGCTGGAAGATGTGATTGCTGAGCCATGATTACTGAAAAAATTATAGAAAAAGGGACAGATGTATAATGAGTTAGTATGATGGAGAAGAGAAAAGTCATATACACACATATATAGCTGTTTAGGGCAACATTTGTTCATCATATTAAAAAACTGGAAATAAAATGAGTATCCAAATATTGATAAGGAGCTAAACAAATTATGGTATATGAAGGTAATGGAATATGATCATGCCATTAAAAATGATAAATGTGAAAAATTTGGATCAACTTGAGAACCGCATATGACTTTATGGAAAACCAAAAAAAGCAGAACCAAGAGCAAATATACAATAAACATAATAATATAAAGAAAACAAAATTAAAAAGCATCAAAATAATGATTTAGTAGAATGACCAATGTTGCTTCCAGAGCACTGATGATACCAGTATAATTCCTTCTTGTTTGTCTCAGCAAAATGGAACATATATGTAGAATGTTGAGTTCTCTGACAAATATTGTTAATACTACTCATCAATTAGCATCTCTTCACTGACTAGATATTTGGAAAGTGGAAGACACATTCTGTGTGTAATATATTTCAGACAGGAAAATAGATTTGTACTAATGGGGCAATAGATCATACAATTGGATTGAGCAAAACATTTTTAAGTTGTTGGCAAGTTAAGATCATCATCTCCTTGATTCAAAACTGACCTGCCACTTAAAAATGAACATCTTTCCCAGGAATAGTTAGATCTGGAATAGTGTATAATTGCATAAAGTATGATCCTGCCTCTAATTATTAGGGGGCACTGACAAATAGGCTACAGAGAGAGATTCCAGGAAGACAGAAGAGGCAAGATGTACATTGTTTAAAGTTCTAACTTCTGGCAGGCAGAGAAAAAGTTTGTAGCACTCTTCGGCGTTTCCATTTATCTTACGTTCTTCTTTGTTGGACAGGGTATTTTGAAGAGAGAAACCTATTCAGCTAATAGTGAAAAGGATTATGTTATCTTATATCAAACTATGTCTAATAATAGGACTAAGAAAAATAACCAAATTCCATGTTGTTTATAGAAATTTTAGTGTATCTGTTACTGTGTTGGTTACTGTTAAGTATTATATCGTCAATTTATTATTCATTTCCAATGCGTTTACATGTTTGTAGAAATATAAATATTTCCACAGAAATTTATACTCTTCTAAGTCCTTATTAAATGTCACTTTCTCTTTACAAAGATTGTCTTTCTTTTCTTAAAAGTGATTTAAGGAAACCAACACCCTGTAATGTATTTGTGCTAAAACATCTATAGAGTTGTGGGTTTGGAAAGATATTAAGTTATACCCACAGATCAATTTTTCAGGGCCTTGTTCATGCCAAAATATTGAGCAGCAAATATCCAGCAAACAATTAATGATGTTAAAGAGAATTTTTGAACTAGATAATGTCTGAAAACAGTGCTGTAAATTTTAAAGCACTGTGTAATTGTCAGAAATTATTATCTCATACTATTTATGGTTATTATCATCATCATTATTAATATGAACAAAAGCTCTTGTGCAATGATTACTGAATCAGCCTTGAAACTAAGAGTACCTGGGTTAATGTTCTACTTCTGACACATATTGTTTATGTGTCTCTGGGCAAGTCATTTAACTCCTTCTTCTTCTAAACAAGTCACTATGACCAGGAGCTGCTTATCTACAATGGTAGAAGTAGCTTTATTACATGACAGAAAATATATTTGATTTTATAGTAAAAATAACATACAATTTAAATACACATATATGTATATATGTTTATATGCATGAACATATATATACACATGTGTATAAATGTATCCTTATGTGTGTATACATAAATATCAGCCATGTGTTACCAAACTACTATGAAATATAGATACACATTTCAATTTTTTACTCTGAATTTAAAGACCTTTTTTTTAAAAAAAAGAACATTTGCTTATACAAATTAAAACATTAAAGAACATCATATGTCAAGCAAAAAAAATCCCTATTACAGAAAAAGTTTTAAAGGGGGGGAACAAACACACAATACTCAAAATACTCTCTTTAAACCTCAACTATTATCAATAATTCATTCACTCTATGCTCAAATGTCAAAAAATAAAAATGCTGACAAGTTAAAAGATACGTGGAAGAAATTTTCATCATATGATAATGTAGTTTACTCTTTCACACGCTGCTTCCAGTATATAAGCAGTAATGTCTTACACACAAACACACACACTAAGAATGTGATTAAGAATAAGATGATTATGCCACCTTCAGACTTCTCCCTTTGAACAAAATTCTTGTGCATGTGATTGTTCACAATGCTTGAATTACTGGATTCTTTTATATCTTTCCCCAATAATAGCTAACTAGATAATGTATTTTATTATACTTGGATGATTGCAAATTACAATATAAATAACAAAAAAAGCCTAATCCAGGCAAAGTATAGTAAGCAAAATCAAGAGAATAATATACATAGTCACCACATATGAAAAGGTAAACACGGAAAGACATCTGAAATGGAATCAATGCGATAACTCATCTTGATTCCAGAAGACTGATGATGAGATATACCTTCCTTCTCTCAGCAGAGGGTACAGACCTACATTTCTAGAATGAGACATATGCTGTCAGACATGATCAATGTGTGAGGTTTGCTTGTCTAGTTTTGGTTAACTGTATTCAGTTCTGAGAAAGGGTTTTGGAAAAGGGAATTGGAAAATAATTCCAATGTGAAAATAAAAAGCACCATAATATCATGTAGTTAGAGTGGGAAAGAACTCATCTTATCTAAATGCAAGACATCACATGGAGTCTGGTGAGGGCAACAGCACTATTATCCCTCTAATCCTATGCACTATCCTTCTCTTAATTCCAATTAATTTGTATTATATTTCTTGTTTGTCAGTTTAAATTGCTACTTTATTTTGAGCTAAGAGTTCACTAAAGGAAAAGTAGTTTTTAAAAGAACTATTTTCTAACCATACTTTCCATATATTATAACTGTAAAGATGATTTTTAATTCAAATATTTAAAAATTATATTTAACCTTATTAGATCTCACCTTACTGGTTTGAGCCCAATTTTCTACATTAAAAGGATTGTTTTTCTACCCCAATTGTTTTCCCTCCAACTTAGTGTCAGGTGCAAATTTTATTAATATTGCATCTACATCTTTATCCATATCATTAATACAAATGTTTAAGTGTCATAAGGTCAAGTACAGATCTCTGGCTCATTCCACTTAAAAGTATATTTATTCTTCTAATGTCCACTTGAAATAATAAGGTTTCTTAGGTCCATTCAGGCAGTTTTAAATGGATATGTGTGCAACATAAAGAGGGAGGGGCAATGGATGATATCTGTCTTCTGTGAAGATGTTATTAACTCTCCCCTGCCCATTTTTTAATTTAATCATCAGAAGTATATACACTCCACTTATCTTTAAGTATGGGGAGGTCTGTGACCCACATGTGCAATAGTGGGTGATGAATCAGAATCGACTTAATATACCCTGGGCAGTCCCTAAGCAAAACTTTAGCTATAATTAGTCCACGTAAAGTGGAAGGAAGGCAAAGGAAGTGACAAAAGGAATGGTCTTTAAAAGTGGCAAGAACTTCCTGTGAGGAGGTCTTTTTGCCTTCAACTTGAACTTGAAGGAGCTCCAACTTGGGACCTTGGGCTGCTTTTGGATTTTTCCCTTAAAACTACCATGTGGGTGAATGAAAAAGACTGATTCCTTTTCCTAGTTTTTTTTTCTGGAGGTACTAGCCTCCAGAGAGTCTCCTCATCTTGGAGGAGGCTTTGTGGCTAAAACCCTTGTGTAAATTACCCCTGGGCCCCCTTTGCTAGGGACTCTCAAGCCCTACATTGTTTATAAGGGGCCAGAGAAATTATCTTCTCTCTCTGATTTCCTTACTTTCCCTCTTTCCCTCTATTTTATAAATAAATTGTTTTAAAAAGTCATTCTGGCTTGAGTAACAATTGTGGCAGCCACATTTCTCATAAATTTAATCCAACCCTTTAATATTTTACCCCTTACAATCCAAGTATTTAAAATGACTATTATATGGAAGTGGGATTAGAATTATACTGTCTTTGTGATATGGCAGAACCATGAGCAATAGCTGAAACTTCAAAGAGACAAATATAGTCTTGATGTTGGGTTAAAACCTCATAATAATTAGAAGATAGATGAAGATAGAATTGGCTGCTTTATGCAACTATAGATTCCTGCTCAACTGACGTCTTCAAGTGGAGGATGGATAACAATAGGAGAGGTCTGCTAGATGAGGACTTCTTGACATGTTGTTCAGATGTTTCAGTTATGTCTGACTCTTCATGACCTCATTTGAGGTTTTCTTTCCAAAAATATTACAGTGTCTTATGATTTCCTTCTCCAACTTACTTTACAGATAAGAAAACTGAGACAAACAGGGTTAAGCAACTTTCCCAGGGTCACACAGGTAGTAAGTATCTGAGACCATATTTCAACTCAGGAGGATGAGTTTTCCTAACTTCAGACCTGGTCCTCTATCCACTGTGCCATCCAACATGTAGGGAAGACTAAATATTCATTAAATTCCCTTTTATCTGTCAAATTACGTACTTCTATACTTATCTAGTTCACATCTTTAGTTTTTCTACATTAAAAGAATGAAAGGATGTAGAATGGGTTCCTAAAAATAACCTATATTTTTGACATTTCTCTTATATTCTAGTCTATCAACTGTGAAAAAGAAAAAGAAAGAAAGAAGGAACAAAAGAAGGAAAGAAAGGAATTAAATCAATCTGGTATGGTATGAAGTAATGGTAGTTCTATGAGCTCATTTTCTAGATATTCACTAATTATCCTTTTATTGATATTTTTAGAATTTTTCTAGATGTCTAAGTCAGTCACCGGTCAGTGACTTGTAAATCCCAAGTTTATTTTCTTGAAAATTAAAACAATCAGGATCTAATATCATGACTGCAATATCTTCTCTATATTCTGAATATAATTTTTACTGCTTCCAATTTAATCAGGTCACATGTAATTAATTACAATTCTATGTTTTAATAACCTATTCATAATATCTCTGAATAATTATTATAAAAAAGAGGGAAAAAAGAAGCACTTTTGCATTTAGTATCTGTCAAATTTAAGAATTACTGGTTAAGGATGGGGAGATAAGGGTTCCACAAATAAGTAATCATAAAATCTGTAGTGATCTTAGGGGAGAGCAAAGCATGCATAACAGAGGGGTCAGAAAAGATCTTATGTAGGAGGGAGCATCTAAGCTGAACTTTATATGGAACTGGAGATTCTAAGTAATAAGGGTGAGGACGAAGGGCAGTGCAGATAAGGACGAGGACTTGCGCTCAGGTATAACAATAAAGATGAAATGCCATATATAGGAAATGGTCAGAAAAGTACCCCAGATTGACTGTATGTAGATTAGGTAAGAGAGTAATATGAAATACAGAAAAGTGATAATGAGACCATAGTTTTAGAGCTGGAAAGGAACGTGTAGTCCATCTATTCTAAATCCCTAGCTTTACAGATGAAGAAATTGACGTACAGAGAGATGAATTGATTTGCTGAGATTCATACAGATAGAAGAGAGGTAAAATTTAATCCCATGTCTTCTGATTCCTAGTCTATTGTTCTTTCCACCTTACCATGCCACCAAATTTGTTAAAACTAACATGTGAAGAAATCAGCAGGAGTGTATATTTTTTGTCTAAGAAGTAATAGGGAGCCCCTGAAGACTTTTTTTAAAGCCCTTACCTTCTGTCTTAGAACTGATACAAATACTGGTTCCTAGGCAGAAAAGCAGTAAGGGCAAGAAAATGGAGATTAAGTGACTTGCTCAGGGACACACTTCTAGGAAGTATCTGAGGTCAGATTTGAATCTAGTATCTCTCATTTCCAGGTTTGGCACTCTATCCACTGAACCACCTACTTGCCCCTCTCTGAAGATCCTTGAACAGTGGAAATGATGCAAACTTTGGCCTTAGGAATATCAACTTAACAGCCATATAGAGGGTAGGTTACAGAAAGAAGTAGTTAGAAGCAGATAAATTAAGTAGTAAATTATTAAAATAATCCAGGTGAAAGGTCAGAAAGACCTTGTTTAGGGTTGAAACTGTTTGAATAGAAAGAATGAGACAAATGTGAACAATATTGTAGAATAGGTCTTGGCAACTGATTGAATATGGGAGCTGATAGAGAAAGAAGAGGCAAGTATAACTACAGGTTTGCAAAGGAAGACTGGATGATGGAGTCAAGGAAATTAACTCATTTAATCTCATCATATAAGTGAATAAACTGAGACTAAACATTAAGCAATTTACAAAATGTTCCATAGCTAATGAATGAAATTGGGACTAGTACCCAAATATCCTGACTTCTAGGATTCCCAAGAAAAGTCTCAAGCTTTTTTCATTGTATCACATCTCTGAATAAATGATGTAATTATAAAAACATACCTTTATTCTGATTAATGAATTTTTCCAAATCATTTCACACATATCACTGCTTTTCTGAAAATTCTATAGCATGATGGAAAAAAAGACTGGGCCTGAAGTCAGAAAATCCAGCTGTGAATCCTGACACTGGTACTTATTACCTGAGAAACTCACCTGTTCTACATTCATTACTTTAATTCATGTATAAAATAATTTCACAGTAATAATCATCAATAATGACAATAATAACAAATTCATGCTGATAGCAGGTGGAACCATTCCAAGTTAGGATTGCCATAGAATATTTTATATTCAGGATCAGAGGATTCACACAGGTGCCTAAGAAATTAATTGTTCTAGTCCCTGGATTTTATAAATGAACAAAATAGGGTTCCAGAGTGGTTAAGCAACTCATTCATGGTCACAAGTATTTTTAATAGTAGGTATGGGACATGAAACCACATCCTATTGCTCTCAAAACAATGTTCTTTCTACTATATCATGCCAAACTTTAATTATAAATATAATGGCTACATTACAGCAACTACTTCCATTTGGCCTTTGTCTGTTTAAAAAAATGAGCCTTTCGAAAAGGGTAGAGTAGGTTGTCAATCTCCCAAATTCTTGGTCTATAGGATTTCATGACAACTCAAAATGTCATTTTTCCCATATACCATGTTACTAGTAGAATGTGAAGTTTTTCTTATTTCCCTCCATATACCATAGCTGTCAAAAACAATGACTACTCCACAAATTCTTTTCATCTTAAGATACTGAAATTCCATTTTAAAAACTCATAGAGAATGTAGTCCAAATGATCTGACACCCTCAAACAAGATTCAGAGCTCTTGAAATACTGTTTCTCTAGCTGTCATTAACTTTCCATTTCCAGCAATTGATTTTTTGAGATTCACCAACAAATTTTGAATTGCCTGAAGCTCTGATATTAAGATCATACATAGCAAATATGCTTTCTACATACATCTCCAGGTAGCAAATACCTGAATTAACTCAGTTAGAACAATACCACTTGATTCATTTCAACAAGCAAAGAATTAGCTAGTTCTCCAATTTCTCAACATCTTAGAGACCTTTAAAAAACTAGATTAATCATTTCAGTGAAAAGGGATTTCCTACTATATACTCTACAACTATGAATAAGAGTTTTCCACTACATGAGAGTACATATTTATGGTATGATGAGGTAGGACTAAAGATGGGAAGACCATGGTCATGGAGTCCAAAAGAGCCAGAGTCAAATTAAGTTCCCTTAACAAATTAGATGAATGAACCTGGGAAATCTCTGTATGACTAAAGCAACTCCTTAGGAATCTTGTTCAGTTATTTAGTCATGTCTGCTTTATATAACCTCATGGATCAGAGAACAGCAGGCTTTTCTACCCTCCCTTCTCTCCAAAAATATATGTTTATTTTTTCTAGGACAGAATCTATCCATCTCATATTCTGTCATCCCTATTTTTTGCCATCATTCTTTCCCAACATCAGGATCTTTTCTAATTAATTCTGTCTTCTCATTATGTGGTCAAAGTAATTAATCCTTAGGTTCAGCATTTGACCAGTGAATAATTTGAATTAATTTTATCATTTGATAGATTGCCATATGCAAAGAATTCATGCCTAATGGCCACATAACTGGTAATAGTGATACTTCGCTAGGAAAATCCTTGGGCAGCTAGGTGGCCCAGTAGATAGAACACTGGGTCTGGACTCAGGAAGACCTAACTTCTAATGTAGCCTCAGATACTTACTAACTCTGTGACATTGGGCAAGTCACTTAACCTTGTTCTCTATTTTCTCTTCTGTGTAAAATGAACTGGAGAAGGAAATGGCAAAAAGAACTTCAGATGGGGGTCATAAGAGTTAGGCAAAACTGAAATACCTGAAGAATAATAGCAACAAAGTCCTTAGAAAACAGACCTAACCTTAGAACTATACCTAATACTTTTCCACATGCTATTAGAAATGAAGCAGCTTTAAATATTTTTGCCCAGGTATGCCCTTTCATACCTTTTTTATGATGATTTTTGGAAAAGTTCTTTTCAATGGAATCATGTGGTCCAAAGATTATTTGTCCCAAAATTGGCACCAATCTATAGTCCCCATAACAATGTATTAGAATATCCACACTCTAATCTGTCAATGTTGAATTTTGTGTGTGTATTTGTATATGTGTCTATGTGTGTGAGAGATGTAATCATTTAAATTATTAAATTTATTTTTAAATTTAATTTAAAAAATTAAAATTTTAAATTTAAAAAATTTTAAATTTCAAATTTTAAAAAAAATTTGAATTATTAAATTTATAAAAATATTAAATTATTAAAAGCTAAAGGTATTTTAATTATATCTACATGTTTCACCATAAATATGATATATATGCATATGTATATATATCTTAAAACTTCACTAAGCCTTTTGAGATACTCTATATCAATTATCTATTTATAATATATTGTATAAATGGAGATTTTGGAGCTTTGGACTTCATCCCTCAAAAGTCCCTCAGTACTTCCCAAAATTCCCTTTAATCTCTCCTGTGCCTCCATGTTTGTGTGGTCACGTTATTGTTTTATAATTTCTGTAGCTCCTCCCTCTCTCTCTCTTCTTGAGTGCAGCTGAAGTTAGTTTAGCACCTTTACATTCTAGTTTTTATGTTAGTTTATTGTTAATAAAACTTTATAAAATATAATAGTTATTGAATATTAATTTTAATCTCTACTATATATAGCATATATTTATTTCTATCGTAGCAGTTATATTTTTTCTGGGAACATAAAAAGAGTCAAAATAATTTCCCTTCCCTCAGGAAGCTTACAGTCTAATGGGAGAGAGAATATTTAAAGAAATATATACAAATTAAGATACATACAGGGTTAATAGGAAATAATGGAGGAAAGACACTAGAATTAAAAGAGTTGAAGAAGACATTCCATAGAAGGATTAAAAGAAGTCAGGGATCTACTAATAAGAATGAAGAAGGGAGGGCATTCCAAGCATGGGAGTCAACCAGAGGGAATTCCTATTAATAGAATAGTAAGAAGGCCAGAGTTACTGGATCAAAGACCATATGTAAAGAAGTAAAATATAAGAAGATTGGAAATCTGGGAGGGGATTAAGTTATGAAGAATTTTGAATGCCAAACAGAGCATTTGGTATTTGTTTTTAGAGACACAGGGATTGATTGGAGTTATTGGGTAGGAGAGTGACATGATCATTCTGTGTTTTAGGAAAATCATTTTGGTGACTGAATAGAGCATGGATTTTATTGAAGAGAGACTTCAGACAAGCAAGTCAATCAGCAGGATAGTCTAGTAATCAAGGCAGGAGGTGATGAGAGCCAGCATTAGAGTAGTGGCCATGTCATAGAAGAAAAGGGAATATTTTGTCAATAGCTTGGATATGGGAGTGAGAAAAGGTGAGGAATCCAACATAATTACTAGGTAGTGAGCTTGAGACCCTCCCTGCCACCAAGCTTCTGAAATAGGCCGAGTTTTTCCTCTGCCTCTTAAGAATTTTTCTGATTCTTTCAAAATGGAAATTAACCTGATCAAATAAGAAGAGAACTGACTCAAATTTCCCAAAATAAATGATAAAACAAACTTGAACACACGATTCTCAAAGAAATTAAAACTATCATTAGTCATACAAAAATTGTTCCAAATCACTATCATTATTTATGGAAATTGTTAATTAGAAAAATGCAAATTAAAACATCTTTGAGATACCACCTCATTTTTTTTCAGACTGACTAATTTTACAAAAAGGGAGAATGTTAAATAGTGAAGGGGATGTGAAAAAATTAAGACACTAATACATTGTTGTTGGAGCTGTGAACTGATAACAATCATTCTGGAAAACAATTTGGAACCATGTCCAAAGGGTTATAAAACTGTGTATATCCTTCGACTTAGTAATACCATTACTATATCCCAAAGAGATAAAAGATAGGAGAAAAGGACCTACTCGCATTAAAATATTTTAAGGCAGCTCTTTTTTTTTCCTATGGTGGCAAAGTACTGGAAATGAAGGGATATCCATCAATTGTAGAATGGCTAAAAATATTGTGGTATATGAATTTAACAGAATACCATTGTGCCATAAGAAATGATGAGCAAGGCAATGACACACACACACACACACACAAATAGACACACACACACAACAACAGACACACACACGGAGACACAATAACACATGCACAAACCTAGAAAAACTTAAATGAAGTGATGCAAAGTGAAATAAGCAGAACCTGGAGAACGTTGCACAGAGTAATAACTATAAAGTACAATGATCAATTGCGAATGACAACTAATACCAACAATACAGAGATCCAGGACAGCATCATGGGACCCATGAATAAAGAGTCTATAAAAAAAGGCATCTGGGTGATTCAGTAGATTGAGAGCCAGACCAGGAAATGGGGATCCTGATTCAAATCTGACCTCAGAAACTTTCTAGCTGTGTGACCCTGGACAAGCCATTTAACCCTCACTGCGTAACCTTTAACACTTTTTTGCCTTGGGAAAAAATATCCAATATTGATTCTAAGGAAGGTAAGGTGTTTTTTTTGTTTTTGTTTTTGTTTTTGTTTTTTTTTAAATGGCTATTTACTACCATAGAAGGAATTGCCAATAGTCTAAATGCAATTTGAAGCATAACACTCTTCATTTTATTTCTTCCATGAATTTTTCCTAGCATAAGTGATATGTACAACTTATGTCATATTTCCTCCTGTCCTGTTGAGAGAGAGGGATAGGAAGAAGGGAGAGGACATGAATCATAAAATGTTAGAAAATTATTAAAAATTACATCAATATATAATCTAAAAAATTAATTTAAAAAATGATGTTTTTTCTCCATGCCTATCCCAAACTCATATGTACTAACCATAGGAGTACTGTACAAAGAAACTCCCTAATTGGGACAACTAAATTAATGAGGATATATCACAGGAAACAAAAATAAGATCACTGCACCTAACGTGAACTGATGGATTTTTCACAGACCTGATGATTCCTTATCACTATTTACAAGACAACTTCTATGCTTTCCAGAGGTGTCAAACTTCTTTCTATGTCAGGAATTCTTAACCCATATATAGACACTTAAGGAATTTATAGATAGATTTTTAGATGATCTGTAATTTTTTTGACAATCAATATCCATTTCAATAGAATTTGTTTCCTTTTTTTATTTTATGCATTTAAAACCATTATTCTGAGAAGAAATAAGTAGGATTCACTAGACCTGTGATGGCAAACCTATGACATGTGTGTAAGCACTGACACACTTAGCCATTTTCAATGAGATGCTGCCGCATGGGGCCACATACAGAGAAGTCTGGGACCTCATGCTAAGGAAAAAACATTTTCTGTAGATACTTTGTGTTGGAGGTCTGTAGTCCAAAACAACAGAACTCCGGCACAGGGCTTCTAGTTCCAAGATTTCTGGGCCGTTAGGGGACCTTTGACCTCACTTCCAGCCAATGGAGCAGGGAACAGTGGAATGCTATGGGGTACGCATCTCTGGGGGCCCTGTGATCACCATTGCTGGCAACCACATCACCACAGCAACCATCATCCAATCTACTGTTCTGGGGTGTTGTGGATTTCTTATTGACCATCTTTGCTGAGATAAGTGAGGAGGAGGCTGGGAGAGGTGAGAGCCTGTGCTATGGGTGCCATTTCTCTTCATTAGAAATAGGAGCAGCCGTCTTAATTTACATAAGGAACACCTTCTTGCAGCATAGTGTAGACTCCATTTCACCACTATTACTGTTGTACATCCTTATTAACCCCTATTTCTGCTTATTAACCCTGCCCTTTCCTAAAAGACAGTTACATGTGCCATCTTTGGTCAGATAGGCTAGTTAACCCCTAATTGCTTGTAGGGCTAACAGGCTATCTATAATTCTATCTTCTGCCACTGCCTCTCTGATGGAGAACCCCCCCAAAAAAAAAACAAGGTTAAGTAAAGGAAGTAGTAGTAACACTAACCAACTCTTTCAAGAGACATGGACCGATGTATGGCATTATAGAAAAAATGGCAGAACATTTTGTATTCTATGTACTGAAACAGTAGTAAGCAGAATGTGGAATGTAAATAGACATTTTGAAACTAATCATTCCCAGCTCTTGAAAAAAGTGGGGATGAAAGGAAGGAATACATTTCCAGGAAGTTACACTTTTGTAAAAGCCAATCTAATTCCATCTTAAATTTGTAAAAGGCCCTACAAATTTAACATCTGTAAGTTTGAGCATTGCTCATTCCATAGCTCAGCATTGAAAAGCACTCAGTGAAGGACAGTTTATTAAAGAAACTCTCCTAAAATGTATACCAGTTCTATTTGACAATATGCAGAATAAAGATACAATTATTAAGAGAATATCTGAGTTACCACTCAGAAGGAATATCATAAAAGACTGAATAATGAGACTGAACACAAACGTACAACATCAATTAAAGAAAGACATAAGTAATTGTAAATATTTTTTAGTCTTTCTTGATGAAACTACTGATGTCACATCACATGCTCAGTTACCAGACACTTTTAGTACCCTGAAAAATATAGCAATGGCTTTACTCACCATTTTTCCTTCTACATACTTTTGTGAGACCTTATTTTCAGTGTTAAATAACATCAAAACCAACAAAAGAAAAAGATTGACAGATGAAGTTAGTAGTGCTTGCTTGGACTTGAAGTGTACAAAATACCAATCTTCAATTGAAGATTTAGCAGCTAACTAAATTTTCCTTAGCCAATGAAATTCAGCCACAAAAAAAGTCACTAATAGGTTAAAGAATTCCCCCTCCCCCTTACTTATCTTAGTTCACAGCAACCCATACAAATTAAATAATATCAAGACCAACAAAAGAAACCGACTTACAGATGAACAAAGAAGTCGCTAAGCAGGTAAGTTAAATAATTATTTTGGGTTTATTAAATATGACTATATATTACAATTATACATTTTTGTTATTTAAACTATAAATATCACGAAATCATGGTTTTGTTTTTTCTCGAAGTGACACACCACCTGAGTTATACTCGGTTTTTTGGCTAATTTTGACACACCAAGCTCAAAAGGTTACCCATCACTGCACTAGACTATCAAAGAGGCCTACAACTTGCAAAAATGTTAAGAACTGGGGCAGCTGGGTAGCTCAATGGATTGAGAGTGAGGCCTAGAGATAGGAGGTCCTAGATTCAAATCTGGCCTCAGACACTTCCCAGCTGTGTGACCCTGGGCAAGTCACTTGACCCCCAATGCCCACCCTTACCACTCTTCCACCTAGGAGCCAATACACAGAAGTGAAGAGTTTAAAAAAAATGTTAAGAACCAAAGAATTATGCCTTTGGGAGAGTAAAATTTATTTAGCTTTCTTTTATATCATGGTAAGAGAGAAAAAGATGAACAAAAAAATTGATGACTTCTTGTACCATAAAGGTATTTAATGTTTTCAATGATATCTGAAATATGGCCTTGAAAAATGCCACATATATATATTCATTATTATGTTGACAAAAATACCAGTGAGTTGATATCATAGGCTAAGGACCTGGCAGAATGAGAAACTTTAGGGAGGTGAGGAATTTGTAAAACACTTGCTTCTTTTCCTTATTTTTAAAGCTGACTGATGAAGGTAAAATCCAATAACTATTATTATTATTATTATTAATATTATTATTATTATTAATATTAATATTTTCAATTAACAGGTGTTTATTTTCTCTCCTTCTCTCATTATTTAAATATGTACTTCAGCAAAATAAATTCCTATGCTGACCAGGCCCAAAAATGGTGTCTCATTCTTCATGTTTACTCTTCTCTAAAAGGATACATTACCTAGACTTAAAAGGGTCATATATCATAAGCAAGTTATAATAAAAAGGAACAAGTTATCTTTCAGATCTTTTGATAAAGAAAGAATTCATGACCAAACAGGGGTTAAACATGAATACAGAAGAGAAAAAGGACAATTTCAATTAGGTAAAAATTTAAAATATATGCACAAACAAATCCAGTGTCATTCAATGTCAGTCATTAAAGGACAAATTTTGAGATGAAACGAGATGAAAGCAATCTCAGTATACTGTGGTTTTCAGATAAAGCTTTTTTTATCTGACCATCAAGAGCTTTTGATTGTTAAAGAGTAAAAAACAACAAAAAAAGGATTTGATAAAGATAAAATTAGGCAATATGTACTCTGAAAATAAAAATAGAAGGGATCTCATACAAATCTCTTGTATTACCCTGATTTTCTTTTTGAAAATACTTACATGAAGTGACTTTCTGATATTTGCATTGTTACTTTTCTAATTTATGAAAATCATTTGCCAAAACCAGAAACCTGATTTTAATGAAAGATTACATACAGATAGTCCACTAGTTATTTGAAATTTAACAGTATAGTGTGTGTGGTTGGGGGGGTGGTTCTTGAGAATCTTGGCATTAATAAGTCACTAAAATATATTTGCTAGAATCTAATAGAAATAGTCTATTAGAAAAATATAGCCACATTTATTCATTTATTTTGATCTTCATTACATTAAATATGAGGAACTCTTTGTATAGAAATTATATCAATGAAGATTAGCAACTCACCCTTAAACTCTACCCCCAGAGCTTTGCCTAGAACCCTGAAAAATAAAGCCATTAACCCATGATCAAAAAGCTAGCACATGTTCGCCACTAAATTGAGTCCAAGCCTTTCTGACAGTCCTCTATTTAATTCTCAATATCTTGTACAGACATCTATTGTGGAATTTATTTTTTAATATTTTTACCAGGTTATATGAATCATTGCAATTTCAGAACCATAAAGAGGTGAGGATTTTTTACACCGTATAATAAAGAGATTGAGGGGTTTTCACCAAATAATGTACATAAATGTGTTTGTTTTATTTGTCTCGGAACAGAAAATCACACTGTCACTTCTCATCAAATTAGTAGAAAGTTCTATTGGTTTCTTGACCTCTTTTTTTTTTTTAACATTTATTAATATTCATTTTTGACATGGTTACATGATTCATGCTCCACCTTTCCCCTTCAACCCCCCCCCCCGCACCCCACCACCCTTGGCCGATGCGCGTTTCCACTAGTTTTGTCATGTGTCCTTGAACAAGACCAATTTCCAAATTGTTGGTAGTTGCTTTGGTGTGGTAGTTTCGAGTCTACACCCTCAGTCATGTCCACCCCGACCCATGCGTTCTAGCAGTTGTTTTTCTTATATGTTTCCTCTCCTGCGTTCCTTCCTCTGAATGTGGGTAGCGTCCTTACCATAAATCCCTCAGAATTGTCCTGGGTCACTGTATTGCTGCTGGTACAGAGGTCCATTACATTCAATTTTACCACAGAATGTCAGTCTCTGTGTATAGAGTTCTTCTGGCTCTGCTCCCTTCGCTCTGCATCAGTTCCCGGAGATCTCTCCAGTTCGCCTGGAACTTCTCCAGTTTATTATTCCTTTTAGCACAATAGTATTCCATCACCCGCATATACCACAGTTTGTT
>NC_058130.1:116852305-116916802 GCF_016433145.1 Gracilinanus agilis | reverse complement strand
ATTCGCTCAAGTTTCTCTTGGTGTCCCCTGCTATTCTCCCCCTCTTTCCCATCCCCCATGCCATCTTAGATTATTTAGTGTTCCACCCTCACCCTGTTAATTATTCTTCTGATTACTATAATAGTGAATATTATAATAGTGAATAGAGTTCACTACAGAGAATTAAACATAATATTTCTCTACAAAGGAATACAGATAATTAGATCTCACTGAGGCCCTTAAAAAGGCAAATTTAAAAATTATAAGTTTTCTTTCTTTCCCCTCTGTATCTTATTTACCTTTTCAGGTTTCTCTCGATTTTTGTGGTTGGATATCAAACTTTCCATTTAGCCCCGGTCTTTTCTGTGCAAATACCTGGAATTCTTCTATTTTGTTGAATGCCCATACTTTCCCTTGGAAATATATAGTCAATTTTGATGGGTAGTTGATCCGTGGTTGCAGGCCCAGCTCTCTTGCCTTTCTGAATATTGTATTCCACGCTTTGCGGTCTTTCAGTGTTGAGGCTGCCAGATCCTGTGTGATCCTGATTGTTGCTCCTTGATATTTGAATTGTTTCTTTCTGGCTTCTTGTAAGATTTTTTCTTTTGCTTGGAAACTCTTGAATTTTGCAATGATGTTTCTTGGTGTTTTCCTTTCTTGATCGAATGCCGCAGGTGTTCTATGAATCCTTTCAATGTCTATATTGCCCTCTTGTTGTAGGACTTCAGGGCAATTTTGCTGAATTATTTCTGTTAGTATAGAGTCCAGGTTTTTATTAATTTCTGGTTTTTCTGGAAGACCAATTATTCTCAAATTGTCTCTTCTAGACCGGTTTTCTTGGTCTGTCACTCTCTCATTGAGATATTTCATGTTTCCTTCTATTTTTTCAGTCTTTTGGCTTTGTTTTATTTGTTCTTGTTGTCTTGAGAGATCATTAGTTTCTACTTGCTCAATTCTAGCCTTTAGGGATTGATTTTCGGCTATAATCTTTTGTTTTTCGGCCATAATCTTCTGGTAATCGGCCATAATCTTTTGGTAATCGGCCATAATCTTTTGGTTTTCGGCCATAATCTTCTGGTATTCCTTTTCAATCTGGTCATTTCTTGTGTTCAATTTGCTTATCAGTTCATTTGGTTTCTGAGCCTCGCTTTCCAGTTGCAAGATTCTACCTTTTAAGCTGTTATTTTCTTGCCAGATCTCTTCCATTTTCCTCAAAATCTCAGATTTGAACTCTTCCATAGCTTGTGAGGAGTTTTCCTTATTTGGGGAGGGTCTGGATGGTTGTTTGTTCTCCTCTGTTTGCTCGGTTGTCTGGATTTTCTCTGTGTAGAAGCTGTCGAGTGTTAAAGACTTCTTTTTTTTGTTATTATTCTTTCTCTTCTGAATTTCCTGTAACTGGTTAGCCATCATTAGCCCAGCAGCTTCTCAGGTTTATCCTCGCTCTCAGTGTCTGTTTGAGATCTATTGGCTCCTGAGGACTGAGTTCTAGTTTTTTCCAAGGTCAAGCCCCCTGGTGGATTCCCTTGTTTGATCCTCTGCAGGAGGTTTCTTTACAAGTCTCAGGTAGCTACTTCCACAGTCGTATACCCGTCTGCACTGGTTCCCCACTTAGGCTTTAGTTCCTGGTTGTGTTTGCCTCCACCCAAGCCTCTGCTCAGCCGGCACCCACGCCTCTGCTCAGCCGGCCCTCTGCGCGCCCAGCGTCCGCTCTCTGCTCCCGCGAGCTCAGATTTCGCGTGCGTTCTTGACTTAATGGGGTCCTAAGTCTTGCTGCTCTCAGGAACAGGTCCCGGAGCTGCTGATGACTCGATGGGTGCCCCAAACTTGCTCTATTTCTTTTTAGCTGGGTTCGGAGCTATAGGTGAGTATGGATGGGGTGGGGGTGGGGCGGTTGCTCAGCTCGCGATTTAAGGAGAGCCCTTTTTAGCCTAGAAATGTCTCGATTCCACGTACCTTCCACGCTGTGCCCTGTTGTGGGGTTCCTCCGTTCGTCTGGACTTGTTTTTATGTCCCCTTGAGGAGTTTTGTGTGTTTCGGTCAGGAGAGGTTAAGAGCTGCTTCTTACTCTGCCGCCATCTTAACCCAGAACCTTCTCTTGACCTCTTTTATCAGGCTAAGGTAGAAATCTCAATAAAACAGGCCATCAAAAAACTCAGTGTATTGACATTCAGGTAAAAAGGAGAAAGAGATTCAGCATATAAAGGCCCAAAGTAGATAAGTTATAGCTGATAAATAACATCACTTGAGTTTTAAAATATGTTAAAGTCTACAGAGAATAATCTCTAATTGACATTGTTTTCATTTATTTCTTGTACAGAAGCTGAAACTCTTCATCCTAAATTATTTCTAAATAAATCATACAACTTACGGATTATTTAGAAACGTGCTTATTTTTTAAAAGAAACAAACCAAATTCTATTTCATCATAGGCAATTTGCAATCAGATATACAATAAAGTCAGAAAGAAAATTATATTACTAATTAGGTCAAAGAAAATGAAGAAAAATTACATGAATTTCATTAATAAATGAACCTTTACATTTCTAACTGTATGATACTGGACAAATAACTTAACTTTATTTGCCTCAGTTTCGTCATCTGTAAAATGAGCTGAAGAAGGAAATTTCAAACCATTTTAGTATCCTTTCTAAGAAAATCCTAAAATGGGATCATAGAAGTCAGACACAACTGAGATGAGTGAACAAGTGAAAATTCTAAAATGGGGTCATAGAAGTCAGACACAACTGAGATGAGTGAACAACAGGAATGTGTTTAATAGAGAAAAACAAAAATTAAAGGCTGTCAATTATTTGAGTCGTGGTGAGGAAGAAGGGTTGGAAAATCTATGAGCTTATTTTATCTTTGTTTTTCCTAATCATTGTAGAGATCTGGTATCATCTCTATTTGTTTTCCATGATATATTTAGTTGCATCTACTTTAATACCATCTGTAATTAGTTCTCAACAAAACAGCGAACCTGAGAACAGTGTTGCTATTTCTACAGATCCCTAGTGTTTTTTGTCACACTCCTCCACAGCACTTTGGGGGGAATTGACAACAGTTGTTGCAGGGATCCTGTAGGGTTGTCTCCCTGGTGCTTGAATCTTGGTGGAAAAAGCCCAGCATGCTAAAATCTCATTATCCCTCTCATTCAAATTCAAATCATCAAACATCTGTCCAGCACCTACTATGTGAGAAGCATCATGCTTAGTTCTAGCAAGAAAAAGACAAAAAGCAGAAGTATTGAACAAGCATGAGATCTAAAGGGTTGAGGGAGAGGGAAGAAATGGGTGTTGCAGCTAGGGAAAAGGGGACATTACATGAACATAGAGGATTGTTACACAAAATAGAAGTTGATAAGAGCAAAGATGATATCCAGACAAAAGATCTAAAGAAATTCTTTAGAAGAGAAAGGAATTAATCTCAGCCTATTTACAGGATCAGGGAAAGTTTCATGTAAGTAATAGCTCCAGAAAAAGGTCATTTAAAACACGGAAGGATTTCAACAGAAAGAAATAAGTAATCTATGTATTACAAGCACAGAAAATTCATATTGCAAAACCCTGGATCCCAGAGAGAACAGATTGAGACTGGGGAATATCTAGAAATCAACCAAGTTGGGTAGCCAGTGGTTAGAGTCAGGAAGATCTGAGTTCATTTTCAGCCTCTGATACTTACTGGTTTTAAATTCCTGAGCAAGTCACATAAACTCTGTTTGCCTTAGTTTCTACATATGTAGAATGGGGATGATAGTAACATTAAACTTAAAGAGTTATATGAGGATTGGATAATAATTGTAAAGTGCTTAGTATAATTCCTGACACATAATAAGAACTATATAAATGTTAGATATCTTATTAGCTAATTAATATTAGCTATTATTATGTTAATAACATTATTGCTGTTGATGATGTTATTGTTTTAGGTTTTTTTAGCAGATGGAGATGGGTACTGTTTGCCTTTCCTGTTCTGGCACTTAATTCTATACTGTTTGACTTTGTTAAATTGTTTCATGCCTTTCTCAAACAGATTGCAAGCTAAGTCTCATCTCTGATATTTACGGTCAATGTAACTTTGGCCTATCTGTTTTATCTTTTGGGACCTCAGTTTTCTCATCTATAAAATGAGAATACTGGATTAGATGCTCCCTGAGGTTCATTTTTGTTCTAAGTCCTCTGATTCCATCGTCCTGGAAGGAAAGAATAGTGTTTTGTAGTCCTCTTTTGCATTAGTAACAATAGGTAGATTTGTTGCACATTTAGTGTGTTTTGAGTATACTAGATATTAATACATCCTATGGAAACCATTAGCTATCAAATATGGTTTGTATATGACAATAATGATACTATAGTGCATCTCTCATCTCTTTATCATATGAATAAAAGAAACTCAAAAGCTAGAGCAGAAGCCTAATGTTGCATTCATGTTTACTTCTAGAAGTCTCCCAAGCTCAGATGACATTCTCCATTCAGTTTCCTACATTTGTATCCTTTAGTTTTTATTTAATAGAAGCCCATGAACAGAATTTGGAAGATATGACCAGTTATAAATATAATCATAGCAAATCTGAGGTCTTAATTACATGCCAGAGAGGTTGGTGAAATAGATAATATGGGAGTTAGGAAGATCTGAGTCTAAGTACTGCTTCAAAAACTTACTATGTGACTAGGTAAATCAAATAATCTCTCCCAACCTTAGTTTTCTGCCCTGTAAAATTGTTTTGCTAGGAATAACAAATAAGGTATTATCTTTAAAGACATTTGCAAATCTTAAAATGCTATGTAAATTAGCTATTGTTGTTATTATCATAATTATTATTATATCTCCTTTTCTAAACTGTGTTTTTCTACAAGAAGCTAGCATAGTTCTGTACACACAGTAGACATATAATAAATGTTGGTTGGTATGAAATATGTAATTAGTCCTCAGTACTGAGAAAAGAGCACTAACTGGAGTCAAAAGGACCTAGCTCCAAAGCCTGCTTCTTCCATTAATCACCTGTATCATTAGATAAGTCAATTAAAAAAACTTTTTCAATCAAGGAAAATCAGCCTTTGATTCCTTCTACCAACAATAATAATAATAATAATAATCAATATTTAGCTTTTGTTGTTCAGTTATTTCTAACTTGTATCTGACTCTTTGTGAGCTCATTTGGGTTTTTTTTGGAAAATGTAGTAGGGTGCTTCACTATTTCCTTCTCCAGACCATTTTACAGATGAGGAAACCAAGCCAAACATGGTTAAGTGATAGCTAGTAAGTATCTGAGGGTAGATTTGAGCTCAAGATGAGTCTTCCTGACCCCTTACCTGGCACTCTACTACACTGCTAGCTAGTTTTTAAATAGCACTTCCTAATTGTTCTCATTTGATCTTTACAACAAGTCTAGGAGATAGTTGTCATTATTTTCCCTATTTTTACATATGAGGAAACTGAGACAGAGAGATTTTATATAATGAGTAAGATGTTGAGGTCAAATTTGAATTCAAAACTTCCAATCTTCCAGATGCCAGATCCAATGCTCTATCTACCCTCACTGCATCTTTTACTTTTCTTAAACCTCTTCCCATTGAGAAAGCAAGAAAAACAAACTCCTTTTAAAGCATGTATAATAGACACAAAGAGATTTCCACATTGAGCATGTTGAAAAGGCATGTAAATTCTTACACTGACAATGTTTCAACATGTTTATTGTAACATTGTCATTACATTGATCACAATTCATAGTTCTTTCAAAATTGTCTTTAAAATTTTATTAAAATATAAATTTCACTCACTGGTTCTGTTAACTTCACTCTCTATCAGCTTATACAAGTCCTCCCAGATTTTTCTAAGATCATCTCCTTCATCATTTCTTAATAGCACAATAGTATTCCATCATATTCAAATACCATAACTTGTTCAGATATTCCCAATTGATGACAACCACTTCAATTTGTAATTCTTTACCACTTTAAGACTGATATATGCTTATAAGTATGGGTCTTATTCTATTTCATTCAACTCTTTTAAGTATAGACCTAGTAGTCATATCACTGGGTCAAAATATATGTTCAGTTTGATAGCATTTTTCATTTTCCTTTTTTGTTAACTTTGCCAAATGATAAGAGTGAATTAAAAACTTACAGTAGTTTTACTTTGTAATTCTCCAAGTACTGGTAATTTTGAATATTTTATATGAATGTTGTCCTTTTAGTCCTATATTTATTTTGTAGAATAAATGATTCTATAATTCTATTAATCAAATTAACAAATAGGAAGGGCCTATTATTTTTCAGGCAGTGTTTTATATACTAGACATACAAAGGGGAGGGGAGGGACCACTAGTCTGTTCTTTCAAGTATCTCATGACTCAGGAAAGAGCTGGCCTTAGGAGACACCTAGTATTATTAACAGGTATGATATAGATGAAGATCCCACAAAAATGTCACTACGAGATGAGATCCATAATAAAGTCTGTGGATGACAATGCATTGAGATGAGTTTCATAAAGGACTATAAATACCTGTTTCCTGAATCTATACCATATCTCCCCATTTGCCATTTTTGAGGCATCCCTTTCATGAAATCTCTTGTAAACTACATGATAATTTTACAAATTAATGATTATTCGTGAAGCCATTCCTTTGAATTTGACACAATTTGAATAATGATAGCTACTAGGACCTCCATTTATCTAGCTCATGAGTCTAGAAATTAAAGTCATTGTATTGAGATAATGACTTTTTTTAAGGATGCTGAAAGGAGAATGGTTTTTCTCCAGTTCATTTACCCAAGTACATAACTTGTTAGTCATTACCACACAAAGGTGATGAATACTATGCTTGCATGTTGCCTTCAAATATCATAATGTCTTTCTATAAACATTTTGTGTTTGGCAATGTTTTTCACCAATGCTTTCTTTCTACTTTTTTTAATAGTATAGAAGATCATTAATTTTCTGATCCAACTACCATATATGTATTATTACCCTTTCCACTGAGAAGGCAAAAGAAAGATTTCAAATTTCATCAGAAGAATTTATACAAATTGTTTAAGTCAATACCTTTATCTGTAAGAGCTTCAATTACTATCTTTTGGGAAGATGAGCTAAGTAAATTCTTAGATTCACAGTATCTGGGAAGAACCACCATCTAGATCAGCAATGGCAAAACTTTTAGTGGGGCAGGTGATGTGAGAAATGTCCTCTGGCACCCCTGGCCCCACGTCCCTCTGCCTTTCTAGTAAGGAACTCTGGTGAACTCTGTGCTGGAGCAATGGTGGTATGCCCACAGAGAGGGCTCTGAGTACCCCCTCTGGTACGCATACCATAGGTTTGCCACCATAGAACTAGATCAAACAAAAAAATGAATAGAAATATCTTCCACAATTCTTCTCTGCATTTATTTATTCAACCAATTATTAACTTCCTACAAGCTGTGGAACATAAAGGATGTTGGGGGAGATAAAATGATGAATAACAAATGATTATTTTTCTTATAGGAAAGATTACCCAATTCCATTTTCCAGAACAAGAAGAAAAAATTCTTTGACTCAGTCTGTTTCAATATAATTTCTAACTATAATTATTATAAATTTTTATCCTAATTATTAATTTCTGTTCCTTAAATATTTTATTATATTATCCATTTGGATCGCATATTATTTGAATATACTTCCCTCTCCAAGGATCTAATACAGATTTATATAACACAGCTGTGCTATTATTATTATTATTCATTCATTGGCTTGTTGATTGTGATCAAAATCAAGAGCAAGAAGGGATCTCATGGCCCATCTTCTTCAATCCTTCCACTTTATAAATGAGAAAACTGAAGTTTAAGAATTTAATGAGTAAATTATCTATTGGTCATATAGGTGATATGCATCACAAGTAATATTTGAAAGCAGAGCCTCTGCACCCAGAGCCAGAGCTCTCTCCATTCTACCAGGCTGCCTGGGAATCCATTCTTAGTGTTGTGGGGGGCTTGAGGTGAACCTCTGGGGTTCAGGAAGGGTATCTTTTGCAAGAATGAAAGACACTGAAACTTAGCTTAAAAATAAAAAGAAATTTATTAATTTAGAAAGTAATGTTAAATCTGGTCAGAAGGACAAGATAGGTAGAAGACTGCCTCCTGGGTGGAATAGCACAGATGGAAAGCTGTTCCCCAGAGGTCATCAGTTCTGGGGTTTCTATACTCTATACAACAGTGAAGATGTGAGTATGCACTCAGGCACAGTGGGAGGGGGCATGTAAGGGGGGGATTGATTATCTGACCGGGTCTGCCTAAAGACATAGGAGGTGACTCTCATAGTTGAGGGGACAGATACAATGGCATTAAGGTGTAGCCTGGAGTTGTATCTCTATGTCCATCTCAAACCTAAAGGACAAATCCTCTCAGGGTCTTATCAGATATTTAGAGCTAGTAGTCCCAAGTATATAAGGGAGCAAAGGATATTTTCTGATTATAGTTTGCCTGAAATACTTCTATAATTTTGGGGTACAATGTCCTACCCATTGGGAAAGATATACAAGTAGTGAATAAGCTGATATTAGTATCCCCAAAATTAACAAAAATCAATACAATATAGTATAGTTAAAATCTGGCTTTATATACATATATATACACACATATATGTATATTTATATGTAAAATTTATATATATATATATAATTTTTGCCTATATTTAGGTCATGTCACACAGTGCTATTTTTGAAATTATGAAATTATTTACCAGACCCTTAACTAGGAATCTGTTGCTCACGGCAAGTACCACAGACATGACTTAAGAAGAGACATTGGAATGATAACTGAAGGATATTGATGGGAGCACCTCAATTGAGAGAGGGAACATGACTAAATTAAATCTGGGAGGACCTTTTTTGGGTTTGGGAAACTTCAGGTTCCCACTTGTGGTCCACATAGGCCTTTAGCTTTATTGCGCCATAGTTGTCTTTCTTTTGAGTTCATTGTACTTAGGTATAGGCATACCTGGTAGAAAAAGAGTGGCTTCTTCTCCAAGGAGTCTGGTCTGGGCATCCAAGGTACACCCTATTACTCCTTATCTCCAAAACCTTGGAAGGAAATGAAATAGAGTAAGACAAAAGGTAAGTAGGAAATACATAAAAGAAGGAGGAATGACCATCATCTTCCTCCACTGAGATGAGGCAAAAATATGTACTGGCTAGAGAAACATATCACCATAATTATTAGGAGATTAGGCTGGAGACAAGGAGTTGAGGGATGGGCCATAGTGTGTGGCTGACACTATTCTTGGGGAATAGGAACCATAGACCAGAGAACAGCTAGGAAAGAAAAACATCCTTTTAAATGATTATTTGAAGGACAAGCCCCTAGTTCCTTAGTCCTTGTTATAAATTTGGTGTTTATAAGTTTTTAATATGAGCTTTAAAGTGTTTTTCAATACCTTTGCTTCTTTGTTACTTTTTTGTTCTATTTTGTTTTGTTTTGCCTAAATTAAAATATCAAAATGACTTAGAGAATAATGCTTCATATTGAGGGTGAGTGGCTTACTTTAAATTTTAAAAGAACTCTATGCTTAGAATAGGTATTTCTGAGAAATAAGACAGAATCGTATAGAAAAAGGAGTGGGTTTAGAATTTAAAAAAAAAAAAAACCTGAGTCTAAATCACAGATCTTCTACTTACTATTTCTATGACATCTGGGAAGGTATTTCACCAATCAGGTCTCAACGGTCTCATCTTTAAAATGAAAGAATAATACTTTATCTTTGTGGTCTTTTCAAGTTCTAAATCCTTAGACATGTGAGGCAATAGAAAATCATAAGAATGGAAAGACTTCTGGCATGACTTTTTAGAGTAAGGGAGATTTTCTAACATGCTATTGACAGTGTGAAATCCAATTAATTTCTTTGCCTCATGGCTGAAAGGTTGTGGTTTAAGTCTTTTAAATTCAGTTACTTCTAAATCTAGGGCTGTTATGTGAGTCCATTCACTTTGCAAGGGTTCTGGGTGTCAATGTGACATCTAAGAGAACCCCAAGTTTTGTCAGCTTGAAAGATGGAGACCCCAAAGTTTATCCTTGTTCCCCTGAAAATCCACCCTGAAAGGAATCTGGGACTAGCAGTTTCAGACTGAACAATGGACCTTAATATATTTAATGGACTTAGCTAGGTGTCGTTAACAGACTTTAATCAAATGCTAAAAAATATTCTTTGATCCCAGGAGATTCTCCCATTGTATCAGAGACCCTTTCCCAAAAGGACCTACACCTGTGCAAGGACAGCCCTTAGTATTCATTGTAAATAGTTCAGTTCATTCCCTTACAATCTATCCTTTCCCAAGCCTGATTGTTTCTCTTCAGTATAGGTTGAACACTCCTGTTTCCTTGTAGCCATGGTAATGTCAATCAATCATCTTTCCCTGTCCCTGGACTCCCCAAATGGTATGTAAGTCGCCCACATACTTTTGTTCCTTGAAGTCGTCATCTCAAGCGGTGGCCCTCCTGGGTGTTCAGAAGTGACCAGAGAAACCAGAGTCTTGGGACTCTGCGTGGGTTTGTAGTGGGCAGCTCTGTGAGGAAGCCTAATTTAGCACTGAATTCCTCTCCATGATTAAAGAGTGGTTTTTCTGTGTTTTGTTTCCAGTTTAAAATGGGTAATAGGTTGGAGAAAATATAGTTCTCTCTTATCTCAATCCCTCCTTTTCTCCTCTCTCTGTCCCTGTCTTTCAGTCTCTTTCTCTGCCTCTGTCAGTCTATCTGCCTGCCTGCCTATCTGTCTGTCTCTGTCTCTGTCTCTGTCTCTCTTCCTTTCCTCTTATCTTCTCAAGTTCCCACTTTCCACAAGGTCATTTCAGAATATTCAGAATGTGACTTTAAATGTAGGAATCACTGAAAGTCTGAAAAAATTAAAATAAAAGTCCATCTGGATACAAACTAAGAAGAGCCCCATTGACCATAAACTTAATGATCATAGAGGAATCAGGGGATATTGTCCATATGTCTTCATAACCCTCATTTTTTTCTTTTGTGTATAAGAGAGAGGACATATTATTCCAATATTGGCTTTAAAATTAAAATGGGGGGGGGCAGCTGGGTGGCTAAGTGGGTTGAGATCCAGGTCCAGAGCCTGGAGGTCCTGGGTTCAAATCTGGCCTCAGACACTTCCTAGCTGTGTGGCCCTGGGCTAGTCACAACGCTCATTGCCTATCCCTTCCTTGTCTTCTGCCTTAGAACCAATACATAGTATTGATTCTAAGATGGAAGTTAAGGGTTTTAAAAAAATAAAAAATTAAATTAAATTAAAATGACTTCTCATGTTGTTGCCTTTTATGATACTAAAGGTTTCATTATTTTCCTGCTCTCTTCAGTTTGCTTCATGTGTTGGAATTACTGGATTAATTCCTAAAATATATAAGTGTGAATTCAAGCATAATACCTCTACCATCTCTATCAATTTCAAATAATGAATTAAAAAAACAGTCCTTAGTGATTTCTCATGTTGGTTAGGCCTTCTATAGTTCCATCATTAAAAACGTGTTCAAACTGAATATCTAATTAAGGAACTTCCTTCTAAGATGATATCACTATACAATGGACACTTCCTTTCATTGCCATTTTTAACATATTGGGAAAGGATTGACATTTTTTGGCACACTCATTAGTTTTAAATTAGATCAGCCTGCTGTTTCAAAAAAACAAATACTTGTATACTCCAAAGAAAATAGTAACAGACACATATATCATTTTCTTTTTTTTAAAAGGTGTTGAATTTTAATCAAATGTTCCCCAACTGATATGTGTCCTTGTGTCTGTTTCCCCATTCTCACTCTCAAGTCATCATGAATGCTCATGACATTTTCTTAAAACCATTAGTATGTTCCCTAGAAATAAATCATGGTTATATTTTACTAATTCATTAATCTATGAACTCATCCTTTCTCAAATACATCAGGCCCAAAGAGTTTATATCTAATAACAGTAGCTTTGTCCAATCATGACCCATAATAAGTGCTCAATAAATGGTATTTTTTTTTTGCTTTAGCTGCTGATCTTGATCCAAAATGTCTTGTGTCATGAATCTAGAATGCTTTGGGGGAAAAGATAGCTGTCTGTCTTAAAGGGTTGTGAGAAACATCAACAGGCCTTGGTAATTATAGAGAAGCAGACTTAAGCTTGATTGATATTGTTGGAGTTTGGGCAGGATAGAAGTGGGCTGCTTTACAAAGTATTGAGCTCTCCATCAGTGGAGGTATTTGAGGGGGAAAATAGATGACCATTTGTTAGAGATGTGATAGAAAACATTCTTGGTTAAGTGAATTAGGTGACCTCAGGAATTATATCATACTATCATACATATTGTAGAGATTTGATCCCCCACCTTCTAACTCAGAATTCTGTGGAATCCCTCCATATGCTACATAGAAACAAGGAAACCAATGACCAAAATAACATATTTTTTTCATGTAGTTTGTCTCTGTTCATTAAATCCATCTAACTATCTTTAGCTCCTGAACATACTTATGGTGTTTTTTCCTGCATGGACTATGCTTACTAGGTATCTAACAATTATGTACTAAGAAATCTTCATCTAACAATTCACCTCCTATAGATCATACATATAATGGGAATCCTGAATTTCAATCCAAGGAAGAATCTTTTGGTTGTCTTATTTATTTGGAATTAATATTCTCACTTCAAAAAAACGTGGGGATTAGGAAATACAGATATGCTTATTTTCCTAATCTTATAGTTCATCTAGAACACAAGTCCACAAATTTTGGTCTCAAGATTCCTTTACACTCTTACAATTATTTAGAATCCCAAAGAGATTTTGTTTATGTTCGTTATATATATTAATATTTACCATTTTAGAAATTAAAACTGATAAAAGTTTTAATATTAATCCATTTTAAAATAACAATTATAAAATCATTATATTAACAAATAAAATATTTTATGAAGTCTATTTCACAAAACAATAAAAAATTAGTGAGAAGAGTGGAATTATTTTACATATTTTTGCAAATCTCTATAATGTCTAGCTTTATAAAAGACAGATTTTCATATCTGCTTCTGCTTTCAATATGTTGTGATATGTTGTTTTGATTGAAATATATAAAGAGAATATGGCTTTATGCAAATATGCAGTTGGAAAAAAAGGAAAGATATTTTAATTAAAATGTCAGGATATTTTATGAAAATATTTTTGATCTTGTGGATTCCCTGAAAAGGTCTTAGGGATTCCTAGGGGTACTTAGACAACAATTTGAGAAACATTGATCTAATTAAACACCACTTTAAAAATAAAAGTTGAGAGATATTAAATAACTTATTTTCAGTCTCATAATTATAAGCAACAAACTATTCAACAAATACTTATCAATCATATATTACATGGAGACCATTTTCTAGGTGTTGGGATATAAAGACCACAACAAAAATGTTTCTGTCCTCAAGGAGATTACATCCTACTGGGGGTGAGGGGAGGAGGGTTGAGGATTCAATGTACACAGGTACTCTAAAGTAAGTTAAGGTTATATGAGGAAGAAGAGAATATCTGCAATTAGATTAATCAGGGAACTCTGATAGATGGAGCTTGACCTGAACCCTGACTGTAGCTAAAGATTTTGGTAGGTAGAAGTGCAAAAGTGTATTTCAAATAAAAGGGACAAGTTCTATAAAATTATTGAGACAGTAAATGGAAGAGAATAGGAATAATTTTGCAAATTCCATGTAGTCCAGTTAGCTAGGATATTTGGCAAAGGAAGAGAAATTACATGAAACAATTATGGAAAGAGAGATTGTAATCAAAGCTTTTTGAATTGAGAGGTGGTATTAAAAGACTTTGACTTGGGAATATTATTTGGTATCTGTGTGAATGCTAGATTAAAAAAGAGGGTTATCTGGAAGCAGAAAGATGCATTGGGAGGTGTTATATGGATTTTAATATGGTTCCAGATAAGAAGTGTAAAGATTAATGCAGTGGTTGTTTAGGTAGGGAGGTTGAAATGTGTAGCAATCCAGGTATACATTAATTGTGATATTATTTTAAGAAGTATTCAAAAACTTAACTCTTATACTGCTAATGATTGATCTCTGCAATCTTGAGTCAAATTGAATGTGGACCTTGCCAAATCCCTAGCCCTTCCCTAAGGCTACACCCCAGAACAGAGTCAGTTATCTCAGTCTCCTTACTTTTCCTTCAATGATCAATTAACATAGGTATCAAACATCAGTAGATGCCTTAAGCCATATCCACCCTGGATCCTCATCTTAGCTCTACTTATTGTTTTAGGTTTTGGCAGTTTGCATTTTATGATGATTACCTCATAATGTTAATGTATCAGGCCACCAGCCTCTCCCCTTCCCCCCATACTGTTGTAACCCCAATAAAAGTGACAAGACATCAGTTGGCAAGAGAGCTCTCAACCATCAGAGCTCCTAACCATGAAGCTCTTGACCATCAGAGCTTACTTGCTGTCTGTCTACCTTATGCCAAAACTTTCTGTGTCTGTGAATCTTTATTCTCGCCTTATGTTCTCTTTCCATTAATCCTTAACCCGTAACCCATTTTCACTCAGTCCTTGGTTCCCCTTTCTGAGTGTCCTACCCACTACGAATCTTCGTGAAGCTGCTGGACGGCTTCAAAATGAATGTTGTGGGAAGTAGAATCAAATAAATTAATAAATGATCAGATCTGGGGAGTGAAGAAAAGAAAGGAATGAAAGTTATGAAGATAACATCCATTTCTATATATCTGGCTTAATGGAGAGGAAGGTATTGGATTATTTTAAGGCAATGTTACCTATATAGGAATAACTTAACACATGGAAAGTGCTGAGATTAACAAAGGAGAGGATAAAAGAATAGAAAAATAGGTCCAATGGGGGACATCTATTCCTTTCAGATGGACCAAAAATGATGATTAAGTAAGGAGTAAGGAATAAGAAGAGAGATAGGCAAAACACCAGGAGAGAGTAGTATCACTGAATCCTATAAAGGAAAGTATATTCAGTAAGAAGGTAGTTGGAGTAAATTATAGTTTGATATTGTTAAAACCTACAGAGATGTCACAAAAAAATAAAACTTCATCAAATTTAACATTTAAGGACTCATGATAATGATGAAGAGGGTGGTTTCACCTGACTAATGTAATCAGAGGCTAGATATCAAGACAATGAGAGCTTATTGAAATGATGTACAATTGCAGGTAGCAAGTAACAGAGTCTAGTTTTGAACCCAGAGACTGACTCTAAATCCTTTTGATCAGACCATATTACATTTTTGGTACCTTCATGACCTGAAAGAATGTCAAGAATCCCAAAGACCATATTTCATTCAGAAGCCTTTGCAGTCAAAAGAGAGGCAATATGGTACAATGAAAAGATTCTTATCTCTGGAATCAATCCCAGCAATAAGGCTTAAAATCTCACTTGGTGTAAATAAATCTCAGGTTAAATACAGTTATGAGATTTGCTACCTTTTTGACATTGGGCAAGTCATTCATTGTTGGGTCATCATTTATTCACCAAAAAATTAGAAAGTTGAACTGTCTCATAAGGGCCCACTTAGCTAGGATCTATTGGGAGAAGCAGAAATAGAAGATAAAGTTCAATAAACTAGAGAACATGATGCTAAAAAAAAGAAGTACCTAAGCAATAACTCAAATTGACATCTCAGAGGAGCATTCATAGACTTCATTAGACTTGGGAGAAGAATTTATTATTCTTTCAAAACTGTTTATCCTTGGAAAAGGAGAATCCAAGCCACTATAGACAGTATCCAGTTTTGCTACAAAAATCTGTTGGTCTTAGGTTATTAAAAATATGGGATTGATTTTTTCAAACTTGGACATAAATGATAATGTGACAAAAATGGAAAATATCCAACATAAGAAGAGAAACAACAAATTGCAGAAAGCTTTTGTACCAATTTTCTTTGACAAAATCCCAATTTCTAAAATGTATGGAGAACTAAGTCAAATTTAAAAGAATGTAGAGCATTCCTCAATTGATATGGTCAAAGAATATGAACAGGAGGTTTTCAGATGATGAAATTAAAATTATTTATAGTCATATGAAAAATGACCCAAATCACTATTGTTTAGAAAAATGTAAATTAAAGCAACTTTGAGATACTACCTTACATCTATCAAAATGACTTAAATGACTAAAAAGAAAATGATAAATATTGAAGGGGACATGAGAAAACTAGGACACTAATACACTCTTGGCTGAATTGTGAGAACTCTAGAGAGCAGTATGAAACCACACTCAAAGGGCTATAAAACCATGCATATGTGTAAAGGGAAATCAGGGAATTATTTAGAAATATTAATTGAATGAGACAAATAATAACTCATACAAAAATACCCAAAATGGAGCTCATCCACACTATACTCAAGGTGGAAATCCCCTCCAGCATGGGGGACCCCAGAGAAATAGCCAGGGATCTTTATGAAGGTGTTAGGGAGAGAAAAAGTTCTGCAATCAAAGAGTAAAACCACTGATTTCCCAGACCCTGATGTTTTAATGCCAATTATCCCAGTCCATTCTCTCCCCCTCCCCAAAATAATGAACTTCATGTAACCCTGAAGGTTGGAAACATGTATTATGATTGCTTCTTAGACACTGGAGCTTCCAGATCAATATTAGTGAGTAAACCTGATTCTGAATGCAATTCTATTGGCTCTTTAAATGTAGTAGGTATATCAGGAACACCTCTAAAGGTCCCAAAGTTTCCCCCTCGAACAATGTCTTTGGGACCTCTATCAGAAGAACATGCTTTCCTTTTAATGCCTGGGTCCCCTATAAACTTGTTAGGGACAGATCTTTTACGCAAACTTAGAGTTCCAATAACATGCTTTCAAGATGGCTCTATGATTCTAGAATTGCCTGAGAAATCCATTAATTTGTTTCCTATATTTTTTTAGACAGTCAGGAGGTGAAGGAACCTCCTACCTTTGAAATCCCAGGTGATATACCTGAGTCTCTCTGGGACACATCTTACGATTTAGGTCTACTCAAATCAGCTACCCCTGTTCAAATTAAGACAAAAGGTGGTCCACTTCCATCCATTCCTCAGTATCCCCTATCAAAAGAGGCAATTGAGGGAATTAGCCCAGTGATAGATTCATTAATTGAGCAAGGAATAATAATTCCATGCAAATCTGAATATAATACATCTATTCTACCTGTAAAGAGCCAAAATTAGACATAGATGGAAAATCTGTATATTGATTTGTACAGGATTTAAGGGCTGTAAATAATCATGTCACAAAAAGACACCCTGTGGTTCCCAACCAAGCCACAATTATCTCCTCTGTTCCAGACACAACAACATATTTTACCATGATAGATCTTGTTCAGCATTTTTCTCAATCCCTATTCATGAAAATTTGAGGAATATATTTGCCTTTACCTGGAAAGGTTCCCATAGACCTGGTCTTCTTTACCACAAGGGTTTGTGGACATTGTTTTTACACATTTTTAAGACAGGATTTAAGGAATATTAAGTTTCAGGATGGCTATTTAATACGATTTGAAGATGATTTGCTCTTGGCCTCACCAAATGCCAGGAAGATAGGAAACATCTTCTTTTAGAGCTACATAAGAGAGGCCACAAGATCTTAAAGGCAGAGGTTTAGTGGTATTTCCCCAAAGTGGAATATTTAGGGTTTATTTTAACTGTGGGTGCCTATTCCATCTCCCCTAAGCACATAGAAGATACTCAGAAATTGCATGCCCCCTCCTCTAAGAAACAGTTGAGTGCAATTCTAGGAGCAAAAGAATTTTGTAGACAGTGGATCCCTTGCTGTGGGGAAATCACTAAATCCCTTATTGCTCTGACAAAAAATTCAGTCCTTGAACTTCTTAGATTAGAAGCAGAATACCTATCAGCTCTTTCAAAATTAAAAAAGGGTATCCTCTCTGCCTCTGCTCTAGGCATTCCAGATTATAAAAAGCCATTGTTTGTATACAAAGAGAGAGGGGGTTCTTTCAGTTGTTTTAACTTAAACTTTAGAACCTATTCAGCTTCTAGTTGTTTATTATTCAGCCCAGCTGGACCCAGTAGCTTTAGAAGTCCCACCATGTCTTTGAGGTGTAGCTGCCACAGCTTTGTTAGTAACTAAATGTAGTGATTTAGTATTGGGACACCCATTAACGATAATGTGCCCACATGAAGTCAAGGCATTGTTGCTAAATCATAAAACATAGGCATTTTTGATCAAAGAATCACAAGATATAGTGTAAACTTATTAAGCAATGAAAATATCACTTTAAAATGTTGTACAACTCTTAACCCTGCCACCTTGCTTCCTGATTTGCCAGTTTCAGGAGAACCACTATATAGCTGTGAATCTTTAGTGTCCATGTATAAAAAGCCTCTAGTTAATCTCCTGGACACTCTTTTTGACAACCCAGACTTAGTCTTATTCACTGATGGCTCTTCTTTCATGAGGGAAAGCATATCCTACACTGCAGCTGCTGTAGTCACAGAATTTGCCACTGTGTGGTCAGCTTCACTTCCCTCAAATATAAGAGCTCAAGGTGCAGAACTGATAGGTTGGGAGTACTACTTTCTTCTTAGATAGTGCAATATTACATGTACCTCTAGCCAGAAGATCTTTAGAGGTATAAGCTGGTTATGTGAAATGATTCATTGAGGAGACTCAGCAAGTTAATCTCCTGAAACCCTTAATTGGGGAGATTTCAACATGCTCATCTCTCAATAGAATCACTGGGGTGATTGTGTAAAGGGAACCCCTTCTTCCCAGGGTTGTGAACTTTCTTCTCATCTGACCTATCCCATTAGCGTGGCTGGAACACTCCAAACAGAGATCACAGGTTAAGAGCTCTAGGAACATGACCCAGAATTAAGGGTTAAGAGTTCGGGTCAGAGAGACTTGGATTGGTTCCTGAGATGTGATTAGACCAGCTCAGGGAGACAGAAAGGGACATGAAGAAAAGGGCTATAAAAGATGAGACCATAAAGGAGATCAAGGGCTTTTGTCATGAGTTTGCTGGGATTTATTCTTGTACTCCATTCAGTGTTGGTGGCTCAGGTGGAATACACCCTTGTGGGCTGGTAAAACTCTTTCTCCAAAGAGACTACTGGACTTCCATGTGGAGATCAGAATCTTGCTGGGGAATGAGATGGAATTCTACAGACCAAACTTTAGAGTGGTAGACTAGGAAATAAATTTTCTACTTCCTTCCTTCCTTATTTCTTTCTTATACTATATTTATGTTAAATTAAATTATTAAAAGCTACTATCATCCTAATGAATTAAGAGTTAATTTTATAAATGGAGAACACACCACATTTTTTTACTAACAGTCTTTAACAAAATCAATTTCTATGTATTACATGTAGCATTTTAATTATTATATATTACATTTATTTTCATCATTACACATAGTTTTTGACCCAACAATATCACTGCTGAGTCTACATGCCAAAGAGATCAGAGAGAAGGGAAAAGGATCTACTCATGCAAAAATATTTTAGCACCTCTTTTTGTAGTGGTAAAAATTAGAAACTGAGGAGGTGTCCATCAATTAGTGAATGACTGAACAAGTTGTGGAATGTGGTTGTAATGGAAAACTAAGGGGATACTATTGTAATGTAATACTAATGATGAAAAATGAGTTCAGAAAAACTGGAAAAACTTATATGAACTGATAAAAAGCAAAGTGAGTAGAACCAGGAGAAGAGTATATTCAGTAACAGAAAAAACGTATGTTGATGAACAGTGAATGGCTAAACTATTATTATCAAAACAAAGTTCCAAGATAATCCCAAGATTCTCATAACAAAAAATACTATTCACAGACAAAGAAAGAACTGTGGGAATCTGAGTGCTGACCAAAGCATGCTGTCTTTCACTTTATTTTCTTCATTTTTTAATTATATATGTGATATGTGTGTTCTGTCATGGCATGGAGAGTATGGAAATATGTATTGCTTAAAAACCTGGGTTTAACCTATATAATACAATTTAGCACCTAAGAGATTGATAGGGAGGGATTGTGGGAGAGAATCTGGATCACAAAATATCAGAAAACAATTGACAAAAATTGCTTCTATATGTAATTGAAAAAATAAGTTAAAGAAAAATAAGAGACTGTTTTGTCAAACTTGGACATAAATGATATTGTGCCAAATTCACTGGAGGATGCTATTGAAAATAACTCAATTATTGGTGAAGGCTGGATCATTAAGGGCAAGCTTCTTTTGTTGCTTATTCATTCAGTCACATCTGGCTCTTTTTGACCCCACATGGGGTTTTCCTGGCAAAGATACTAGAGTGGCTTGCCATTTAATACTTCAGTGAATTCAGCAGAATTTAAATGACTTGCCCAGGGTCAAACAGCTAGTGAGTTTCATGAAATTCCATTTCCCTATGCTATAAACCTGTCCCTTTTCCCCAAATTTCCCTTTCACACTAAAGTCAGCTTTGAACTCAGGTTTTTTGGAACCAATACCAGAGCTATATCGATTGAATCACCTCGCTGCCTTAAGCCATCCACAGAGTAAAGGAAAATACATAGGTATTGTATGTATGGCATCTGTGGTTCAGGAATTCCAAGATTACTTGTACTCCTCCCTCATTTCTGCTTCACAGAATCTCTCTCTTCCTTCAAGATAGTTAAAACATCACCTATATAAACTCTTAGGTTCTTCCAATTGTTAGTGACTTCTTTCAATAACTCTTGTGCAATTAACTACTTTGAATGTATTCATATCTTTTTTAACATTTAATTGTAGAGGAAGAACATTTATATTGTCAATATTATATAATATAATTATTGTCCATAATAATTCAAGATATTAGTTATTGGACAAGCATCTAAAGCGCACAGTACCAATGGCTAGTTTAAAGGTTCTGGACTGTCTAAAAACCTCTGATTCTTAGTACCTTCTGTTCTACTTTCTGATTCTCTACTAACATCATCAAAAATATGGGGGCCACATTGGATGAAGGGCCTGATTATTTTATTATTTTTTGTTTCTTACCATAGTTAAATAATTCATCTTTTAGTGGCCAGCCCATGTGATAGGTGAATCTCTCCATGCTTAACTAGTTTGATCTTTGTAAAGTAGATACAGTCTGTTGCCAGGACCATATTACATATGACATAATGATTAAAAAACTTAATTTTTGAATCACTTTAAGGAATAACTTCCTGGAAATCAATTGTATTGATCTGTTTTCATCATTAATAAATCATTCCCAAAGTATATGTTTCTCCTACTACTTTCACTGAATCTAACTGACTATCAAGATTTATGGCACTGTTTACTGCAGAGGGTAATAATATAATGAAATATATCACCATATGACTGAATTATCCAAAACCTATCAAATTTTATCCGAAGATATGAAATGTCTTCAAAATAAAGGGCAGACAACTACCTAAAGTCAGAATTAAGAGAGGTTTCACAATGACTGATTTTCTAGAGAAATAACCTCCACTTTCCTTAATTAGAAGCCCAATTCCATGTTGATCTTATCTCCATTTTGACAATTTTAATGTAAGAAATAAAATGGGTATAAAAAGATAGTTTTTAAAATATCATGGTTTTAAGGGATTTATTGAAAGCCATTTAGAAAATGAAGCCACGTGCCTGTTGAGTTATATTGAAGGGACCCGCCATTTACCTGTTCTCTCCCATCCTGGCTCCATAGCCCAGAAAAAGAGGAAGTATTAACCCAGGCACTCACTATTTGACCTTCTATTTATGTTATTAGGTGATTGCCTATGTCATTTACATAATCCAGGAATCATGGGAAATGTAGTTTGAAAGAGCCCTAAATGTCCACAGGAAGTTTAGATTGGGGACCTCAAAATTAGTTCAAGGACTCCCAAATTTCCAATATCACACTACCAAACCAAACCCATTGAACAGGAGAACACAATAAACAAAATTATGAAGATTTCAGAAAAGAATTTGGTAAAGTTTCTCATTCTATGATGATTCTATGTGATGAAATTTAATTCAGGATAAATGATAAAAGACAAAGGTAAGGGCTTGGAAGAAGTTGAATAGTTGGACCCAATAAATAACTATTAATGATTTGAGTTTGTTTTGGAAATAGGTCTCTAATTCAGAGACTCAGAGACTTATTTTGAGTGTTCTACTATTTGACATTTTTTATGACTTGGACAAAGGAATTATATATATATATATATATATATATATATATATATACATATATATGTGTGTGTGTACATATATGTATAATTATTTATAATTATAAAATTGTACATAATTCCTTTCAAATAACACAAAACTGGAAGGAATAGGATATAACTTTGATGATAGAATCCATACCCATTTATTAAAGTATCTAAAAGTGTGCCAAACACTTTGACAGGCACTAGTGGTAGAAAAAGAGATGAAAGACCATTGCTGCCCTCAGAGAGCTTACAATCTAACATAGGAGAAAAAAATCAAAGAAATATATACAAACAAGCCATATACAAGAGATATGAGAAATAATTAAAAGAAGTAGGTGAATAGAATTAAGAGGGAATGGGCAGAACCAAGAGAACATCGGGGGCAGCTGGGTAGCTCAGTGGATTGAGAGCCAGGCTTNTGTGTGTGTGTGTGTGTGTGTGTACATATAATATGTATAATTATTTATAATTATAAAATTGTACATAATTCCTTTCAAATAACACAAAACTGGAAGGAATAGGATATAACTTTGATGATAGAATCCATACCCATTTATTAAAGTATCTAAAAATGTGCCAAACACTTTGACAGGCATTAGTGGTAGAAAAAGAGATGAAAGACCATTGCTGCCCTCAGAGAGCTCACAATCTAACATAGGAGAAAAAAATCAAAGAAATATATACAAACAAGCCATATACAAGAGATATGAGAAATAATTAAAAGAAGTAGGTGAATAGAATTAAGAGGGAATGGGCAGAACCAAGAGAACATCAGGGGCAGCTGGGTAGCTCAGTGGATTGAGAGCCAGGCTTAAAGACAGGAGATCCTAGGTTCAAATCTGACCTCAGACACTTCCCAGCTGTGTCATCCTGGGCAAGTCACTTGACCCCCATTGCCTACCCTTATCACTCCTCTGCCTTGGAGCCAATACACAGTATTAACTCCAAGACAAAAGGTAAGGGCTTAAAAAAACCAAAAAGAACCTAGAGAACATTGTATACAGCAAAAGAAATATTGTTTGCAAATTGACTTGTGTATTTCAATCTCCAAAGAAAGAACTTATAAATAGAAAGAAGAAATTCATAGTTTTATGTAGACATAAATATTTTTCTCATATAAAGCTTTATCTAATGGAGGAGAGGGGAGAGAAAGAGGGAGTTAACTGAATATTTTCATATAACAAATAAATAAATAAATAAATGATTTAAAAAGATGAGGTGGGAAAGGTTTCCTATAGCATTCTAGGTATGGGAGTTAGTGAGAGAGAATGTCTTGAGTGGAGACATAGGGTGTCTTGTTTATGGACAGGGTCAATGTATCAAAGAGCTCTTATTAGAGAACATGGATCAAAAAGTCTGGAAAAGTAGGAGGGAAGTAGGTCAAGAAGGGACTTCCATGATGAATAGAAAATGTAATATTTCAACCAGAGTTGAGAGTCACTGGAATTTATTGATTAGAGAGGTGGTTAGACATAGGCTTTAGGAAAATTGTTTTGGCAGACAAATGGAGAATGGATTGGGATAAGGAGGGAGACCTCTTCCCACCTATCCATCCAACAGGCTATTACAATAGTCTAAACCTAAAGTGATAGGGACTTCAGCAATGTGGTGGTAGTATTAGAGAAAAGACAGAACTTTTTTGAGAGATGTTGCAAAACATACAGATCTTGGCAATAGATTGGAAATTCTATTTCCAAAGGTGAGATATGGTGACAAGTGAAAGTTGATACCTATGTTAGTAGCCTGTGCAACTGGGAAGACATCTTAAAAACAATATATCCAAAACTAAACATTATTTTCCCCCAATTCCTCTCCTCTTCCAAACATATCTCTTACTATGAAGGACACCAAAAATCTTTGCAGATCAAGATTTCTGAAAGGTCTTTGGAAATGTGAAATTAGAGGTCAGCAGAGAGATTAGTGTAAGATATGTAGATTTGAGAATAATAAGCACAGAGAAGATAATTAAATCCATGGTTGCTGATGAGCTCATTAAGCAACATTTAGAAAGATAAGAAAAGAGGGAACAAAGCATACACGTAAGGGTCAAGTATTGTTAGAGGGCATCTCCTGGATTAGGATCCAGCAACAGAAAATGAGAAGTGGTCAGAAAGGTAGGAGGAAAATTGGGAAACTATTGTAATGGACAAGGTAAGATTTGGGAAATGGTCAAGCAAGCCTGTTTTTTGAAAATTCTCTGATGGAATATTGAGAACTCAGGAAGAATGACAGTTAGCAGGAGAGCTGAGAACTGTGGGAAGAATTCGACAGTCACACTTTCTGTTCACTCAACTTTAGAGGGACAGAGAGGTGAGAGGAGAGATCCTATGGGACCTGGAGTAGCTCAAAACCCCCAAATCTGAGAGTTTCCCAGACACCTTCAATTACTACAACCGGCCCAATTGATCTTTTAACTGCATTGAACAACACCGAAGATACAATATTGCAGTTTTTTAGTTTGGCCAAGGAGCCTGGACTCCGGTAGGGGAGCTTGTCCCTGAGAGCTAACCAACCTTGCTTGAACCTTGATTGAAACATTTGTTCTTTTAGATAGATATAGAATTTAGGATAGGAGTTTACTGGAGTCTGGGTTGGTTAACTGAGATTGAAAACTACAGAAGAAATCTCTGTTACTCCCCAACCATGGGAGAGACTGATATTAGGATATAGAGAATCTCCTATACCCTTTTTCCTGATATTCCTTTCCTTTACCCCTTGAATTATTTTATACCTGAATAAACCCCAGTTGAGATTTAAGTCAGATCTAGACAGCAGCTGATTTGGTAGGGAGATGACATCTTTGTGCGTTGGGGGAAGAAGGTGGATTGTTCTCCATTTTTAAACTGCTTACTGTTATTGGCAGTGGGGAGGCTTGAGTCAATTTAACCCTACTCTGATCAATTGCTGGGGGTCCTTTGGGGGTTCATTCAATAGATAACATCTCCCCCTAACATCTCATTCCTGATTTACCCATATTAGGGAACCTTTACATTTGAAGTCTCCCTAGTAAGGAGGGGTGGTGTGAGTAGCTTTGGCCCATAACCATCAAGTCAAGGAGGTTACCAGAGCACACCCTAACTATTTGCTACCCCCTTCTTACACTGTGGTATCCCTAAAATCTAGAAACAACGTATCAAAGGGAGATAACTATAACAATTAAAAAGGGCCAATAGCCGATGTTTGATAGAAGGGACATAGAGAATGTCTATGTGGCAAGTCTCTCTTACAGCACTCCCCTGGGGCTGAATATACACTGGGAGAATTTAAGGGGGTGACACTCCAAAAATGGGCAACCTGGATGGTCATGCCACCCCACAGGAATTGGGGCAAGGCTTCCCTATAAGAGGAGGTATGTGGTACCCCAATCCAATCCTGAGTAAGGATGGGATTCACACAAACCTCCCCCCAGTCAGTTAAATTCACAGTGGGTTGTCTGGCTTCAAGATGGAGGCAGTCAGACCAAACTGTGGTTCCCCTCTCCCTTGATGTCTCTCAGGCACTCTTGAAAACTATCTAACTGTTGAATGGCTTTTTATTATTTGAAAATCAGAGATTGGGGAAAGAGGTGAAGAACAGAGGAATTTTGGGGTGCCCTCTTCACTATTCCTATGGGTTCTGTCACTTAGGTGGGAACCCTAGTGGTTCCCACTCCTAACCTTCTCCCCTTGTCCCTTCTCCTTCTATTTCTATTTTTTCTGTTTCTACACTTTCCTATACTTGTAAGGCTTGGGTAATGGATAAAGGAGACTAAGGGATTGCTCCCAAAATGGAGTCCAAACTTAACTGACTCGATGGTTGATGTCTTGATGGGTGAGATGTGATAGAATGGCCTTGATCAGGGAATCAGGGTTTCAATTTCCAAAAGAAAGATCCTTAGGAAACCCTCAGGACTGAATCTGAGCTTGGTTGTCCTCCTCCTCCCTCTTCCCAGTCCTCTGCCTGAAACCCCTTCTTCTCTCCCTCTCCCTCTGGGAAAATTCCCAGAATCCTCTCTGGTCTCCATTGTCAGTAACTGTAAACAACTGCCTTCTCTGGTTCCTTTGGTCCCATCCCCCTTGCAAAAATCCCATACTTACATAACCAGTATCATAGGCTGTGAAGAAGCTAAGTATAATGAGGATTAAGAAAAGGCCATTGGATTCAGCATTTAAGAGATCACTGGTAATTTGGAGAGAATACCTTCAGTAAAATAAGGAAGTAAAAAACCAGATTGTAAGGAGTTAAGTGTTTAACAGGAGAAAAAAGGGAGGCACCTTTGGTAAATGGTGTGAAGATAGGATTAACTCTCCCTTTCCCTATTTTTAGCTAATCAAATAAATCACTTAAAGTACCCCTACTTGACACTAATTAAGAGAGTTCACAAGTCACTTACTAGAGTGAGCTCACACCTCCAAAGGTCACTGCCCTCCCCTTTGGGTAGTGCTAGGCAAATTGAAAGACTGTGATTGGTTTCTGTAAAGTGGGGGAGCAACAGGAAGTAACATTGAGAAAACTGCTTTAAAAAGGTCAGCCTGAGGACTGATTCATACTCTCTCTGTGTTGGTGAACTGGACTGGAGGAGGAGACTCTTTCCCTGGATCCTGCCTTGACTTTCAGTGGTGAATAGAGTGATTACTGCCTTGGTTCTTCAGTGAAAAGACCCCTCTCTGCTTGTTGGCTCTTTAGTGGGACACTTTCTTCAGCATGAGTTCTGGTGAGATTCTTGGCAGTCTTAGCCTCATGTGCATTGAAGGTTCTTGGCAGATTCTTCAGCATCTCCTGGTTCTTTGAATTTCTGCTCCCTGATTAGAAACTTTGGATCCTGGTGAGATTTGCTTTCAGATTCACATTTGCAGTCTGGAGACATTAGGATTAAATTTAGGGTTATTTGTCGCTAGGCAGAACTTTCTGTCTCTATCTACATTTTTCCACTTTCACGCTTTCCACCTCTTTGTAAATAAAGCTACTAAAAGTCATTTTGATTTAAACTGTAACACTTTTAAATCAGTGACCACATTACTTTAGAATTCTCATATGCATAAAACCTAAATTTAAATTCTTACAATGGCCCTTATAAGGAGTTCAGCCACAAAGAGCAGAAGAAATATAGGCTGATATTTAGTAGGGATAGAAGGACCAAATGAGGTTTTTTGTTTTGTTTTTGTTTTTGTTTTTTGTGGATGGGAGAGATATAGAAATGTTTGTAGGAAATAGAATATTTACCACTAATCAGGGAGAGATTGAAAGTAAGTGATAAAGTGAGGGTTAGAGAGGAAATGTTAAAGGAGATGGGATAGAATGATATCACTTGTTCAAGTAGAGGAGTTTTCTCTGGGAAGGCCAATTCTTTATGAGACAAGAGAGAAGGAGGAGATCATGGCAGATGGTCCTTTACTGATAGGAGATAAGGAAGAGAGGAAGCTGAAGGTGAATGGTCTCATTACTCATCTGTAAAATGAGGAAAGATTCTCAACTGAAAATGTGGAGTTAGGGAGAACCATGAAAGGCATGAAGAAGGAGAAAAAATTGGAAGAATAGCTATGGAAAGTGAAGTATTAAGTTGACAAGGGAGGTATAGAATGTTTGTAGAGCAGCATGGAGGACCCAAGTGAAGTTGTGCAATACACATTGTAATGCAAGGATGCAACAGAGGCTTTTGCTGTGGCAAGAGTAAACTGTAAACAGCCCTGGCAGATAAGTCTTAGAATCTTCACAAAGAGTCAATCTGAGTCTGAAGCTTGAAGAGAGCTCTGCTTTGGCTTTTGGCTTTGCCTTGGCTTGTGCTTTTGTCTCTGGACAATTTGAACCTAGCTGATTTCTCTGGACCTCTCCATATTATACTCCTGTTATTTTCCCTGAATTTCCCTTTGGGCTCTGGGAGGAAGGGTGGTTTTGGTTTTGGTGATTAGACATTGTGGGCTTAGTTTTCTATAGGCAAGTAGGACATCTTTAAATCAAGCTATCCCTTATTTTACTAATCTAGTAAATACTTTACTTTCAGGCAGCCAAATCTTCCTGACTGGGGAGAGCAGGCTCTCTCTCAGTCTAACCCTTCTACGACCACTCCCCCACCTGCAGTTTTCTCCCTAGCCCCTGTTATAAAACCCTAAACCCCTCTCTCCTTCTGATTAATCCTGATATTAATAAATCCCCTTGTTACCTACTCAAACCCTCTGGTGACTCATTGTGTTAAAAGATTGAGGCAAGGGCTGAAGGGGGAAGGAGTTATTTTCTTTTATTTCTTGAGGGTACTGTGGGCATCCATCTTGGCAGGAAGTCTTACCCAAGACTTCCTCCTGCCATCAGTTTCACTGACAGGGAGGAGCCCTTCAACACCCCCCTCAAGGGACTTGAGAAACTAACAAGAGAAGCCCTCAATGCAGATTTAAACATTTCTGACTGTCCCAACTCCTTTGTATCTAAAGAGATACCTTTCCTCACCTTGAAGGATACTGCCTATATCTCCCCAGTATCCCCTGTCTCTAGCCTCAGTGTCTAGCCTGTTCCAGCTACCCTTCTGTATCCTACCATTCATTCCCTTGCCATCCTATATACCACCTCATTCTTTCCTTCCCTACATTCAGCCATCCCCTTTCATTCCTCCTCCTAATACCTCATCACCTTTATCCTTCCCTTTTAACCAAAGATTAAGATTGAGCTCATTTCTCTATAACAATATTTGTAAAGGACTTGGGACAATTGCATGATATTCTCTTCATTTATTCAGCAGAACTCACTATGGTACATTCTTTTATTTGATTGCAAATTACTTTTGTCTTCTTTTTTATTTTACCAGAAATTTAGACATTGATTCTAATATTAACATTGATATAATATAAAGATTTCCATAATAATTCCAGTGTTTGCTTATTGCATAAAGAATTTCATAACATACCAAAAGCTAGGTTAAAGTTTATCTTAACATTGTGCATTAGAAGTTAAATAGACATAAATTTCAAGTGAATATTAAATTTTTAAGGGGATGTCCATCGATTGGGGAATGAATGAATAAATTGTGGTATCTGATGGTGATGGAAACTATTGTGCTGAAAGGAATAATGAAGTGGAGGAATTCCATGTGAACTGGAATGACCTCCAAGAATCGATGCAGAGCAAAAGGAGCAGAACCAGAACACTGTACAGAGACTGATACATTATGGCACAATTTAATGTAACAGACTTTTCTATTAGCAGCAATGCAATGACCCAGGACAGTCCAGAGGAACTTATGAGAAACAATACTATCCACATTGAAGAAAGGAAAAATGCAAGAAGATACAAATATAAGGTTTTGTACGTAATGTAAGGTATTAGAGAATCAAGGATTGGAATTTTGAGAGAAGGCTGGATGCTGAGCCTGGCAGTTGGACTTGGAACTCTGGGACATCCCTGAAGGGGAGAACCTTGGGAGTGCTGCTTGGGTACAGAGCTCCCAGACTTTTGGTTTCCTCTGATCCTTGAATCCTAGTTTGGTGTATCCGGTCTTTTGGTTTTGGTTTCTCTCCTGTTGAAAGAGAGTCCTACCAGCATTTCCTGAACTGAATAACAACTGTCTGATATATGTTGAAAAGAGAAATTCAGCTTGAGTGAAGTGACCTGATATACCACCTTCACAGGCTTAGCCTGTGTCTGAAGTGTCCCAGACCATTGGAATCATCTTCCTAGATCCAGCAACTTGCTCTAATCCTTGACAAAAAACTATTTGGAGAGGCTATAGAGATAAGTAGCTAGATTAGGAGATTTGGGGATTTTAGTTAGAGAGGGAGATAGAGTAGCTCCAATTTTATTAGAAACTGAGGAGACCTTTGTTCATCAGGGGGTTCTAGATTAAGTCAGTGTTATTATCACAGGGGCATTCCTTAGTCCTCCTCCCTCACCTCTTTTAAGATCTTTATACTCTATTAAACCTTTATTTATTAATTCAAAAGCAGTGAGATCACCTTTGTAAGGTTCCCAGGCCTGAGGGTAGCCATCTTGCTCTCTGTGCTTGGGAGGACACAACACCACCAGAATTGTGTTCCAATAACCCTTTTACTCAGTCTAACTCACCTCTTTCAACATCCAGAGAAAGAACAGTAGCCACAGAAACGCAGAAGAAAAACATATCGTCAATCACATAGTTCGATGGGGATATGAGTAGGATTTTTTTAAACCCTTAACTCCTGTGTATTGGCTACTTGGTGGAAGAGTGGTAAGTGTGGGCAATGGGGGTAAAATGACTTGCCCAGGGTCACACAGCTGGGAAGTATCTAAGGCCAGATTTGAACCTTGGACCTCCCATCTCTAGGTCTGGCTCTCTATCTACTGAGCTACCCAGCTGCCCCTATAATTAAGATTTTGATGTTAAAAGATCACTTTACTGCAAAAATGAATAACATGGAATTAGGTTTTGAACTATGATACACATATAACCCAGTGGAATTGCTTGTCAGCTTTGGGAGAGGGGAGGAAAGAGTGGGGATGGGGGAAAGAATCATGAATCATGTAGGTAGAAAAAAAGAATATTAAAATTTTAAAAATCAGATTTACAAGTATAAGATGAGACACTGGCACACTTAGCAGTTTTTCTGAAAAAAAAAATGGGGATTTGGATTAAGTAAAACCCAGAGAAACTAATGAAATGTGGGGCTTCATTAAAAGAGTCAAAGATTCCAGGACTAAGAAAGGAACAACATTGTTTTACTTTAATGTTCAGTTTTAAGCAAAGTCAAAGGAAGACATAGATAAACTAGAAAGTGTCCAGATAAGGGCAACCAATGCGGTGATGGGCGAATTCCCGAATTCCATTCATGTCATCTGAAGATCATTTGAGAGAGTGGAGATATTTAGCCTAGTGGGGATGACACTCAAGAATAAAGATGATGATAGCAGATATTTATATAGCACTTTAAGGTTTACAAAGTGTTTTACAAATATTATCTCACTTTAGCCTCACAACAACCATAGGAGGTAGGTGCTACTATTATCTCCACTTTACAAGTGAGGAAACCAAGGCAGATTATATGACTTTCCCTGGGTGACACAAAAAGTAAATGTCTGAGGGTGGATTTGAACTTAGGTCTTTCAGGATTTATCACTCTATTTATTAAGATACCTAGCTGCATCAAAAAAAAATGTAGTATCTCAGTTGTCAAGTATCTGAAGTGCTTTCATGTGGCAGAGAACTACCTTCTATTTGGCCTCTAATAGAACTTGCAGATTTGGGGACAATAAATATAAGATGCAAAGAAGCATAGAGCTGCCACAAAGTAAAATGCGCTGCCTTGAAAAATAAAGCTTTACCCTCAAAGTATGTCTTTACATAAAAGAGGCTTCATTTTCACTTATAGGGTATGTTGTAGAAAATATCCTTTTGAATTAAAAAAAAAACACCTTATTTTTAATTCTGAACTACGGAGACACTAAGTAAACTTTTTTCATATATATATAGTAGAACAGCAAAAAGGATATTACTGAGAAACTCCATTTTATACAATTTGCTTTTTTATTTAAATGTGAAATAAATTTAACATGTAACCTTCAAATTTGTCCTTATTTGTGATTCATTCTGGCTTTCTTTCTCTTTTATGCAGTTTAGTTCTTTTTTCTTGCTTCTTTTTTGCCATCCTATTCTTAGCCCTTATCTCCTTCCTTCCCACCTCCCAAATTGAAAGAAAGAAAAGGGAAACACTTGTAATAAATAATCAGTCATGCAAACTAAATTCCCACATTGACCATGCTCAAAAATGCATGTCTTATTCTACATTTTCAGTCCATCACTTGTCTAGGTTTCTTCATCCGTGAAAGTATTCTTTTTGAATATAGGTTAGAGTAGAAAGACTAAGTATCCATCTATCTGAAATTCTATGATTCTAAGAACACCAGAGAATAAAACGCTAATGTTTCATATTTGACTTCAATCTCTAAAATGGAATTATTTACTGTTTAAGTCAAAGTTCTGATGACCAAGTGAGCATATTGTTACAAAGTACTTCCCAATTTACTGGATGGAATATCTCTCTTTTTAAATTAAATTTTTTTAATTTTTTAAAACATTTGTTAATATTCATTTTTTAGTAAAGTTAACATGGTTACATGATTCATGCTCCTACTTTCCCCTTCACCCCTTGCCCTCCCCCCACCCCTGGCCTATGTGCATTTCCTCTGGTTTTAACTAAATGTGTCATTGATCAAGACCTATTTCCAAATTGTTGACCATTGCATTGGTGTGGTAGTTTCGAATCAAAATCCCCAATCATGTCTGCCTCAACACATGTGTTCAAGCAGTTGTTTTTCTTCTGTTTCCACTCCTACAGTTCTTGTGTGGGTAGCGTTCTTTTCCATATCCTCTCCTAGTTCTACCCCTTCTTCTTAAACTATTTTTTTAGTGGTTTGCTTTAAGTCCAGTAACCCTTGTTCCCTCCCTTGATTAACTTCCCTTTCTACCCCCTCCCTTATTATTCCCCTATTTTTATTTTTAAGGCCTAATGAATTCCCTCCTCCTTCTCCCCTCCCTTTTCTGACCTCCCCACTCCTCTGCTCCCCTTGGTTTATCCCTTCTGACCTTCTCAGTAGGGTTAAACAGGGTTTTATATCCCAATGGATAATATAGCTACTCTTCCCTCTCAGGGTTAATTACACTGAGAGTAAGGTTTAAATATTACCTCTTAATGCTCTCTTCCTCTCCTTCTTATAATAGTATTCATCCCTTCCCCTTCCCATGCCCTCTTCATGTGTGATAGATTATCCTATTTTTCTCATTCATTCAAGTTTCTCTTGGTGTCCTCTACTATTCACCCCCCTCTTTCCCACCCACCCATATCATCTTAGACCATTTAGTATTCCAACCTCACCCTATGTATAATTCTTCTGATTACTATAATAATGAATACTAGAATAGTGAATAAAGTTCACTACAGAGAATTACACATAACATTTCTCCACATAGGAATACAAATAATTAGATCTTATTGAAGCCCTTAAAGAGGCAAATTTAAAAAATAAGAGTTTTCTTTCTTTCCCCTCTGTTTCTTATTTACCTTTTCATGTTTCTCTTCATTTTTTGTGGTTGGATATTGAACTTTCCATTTAGTCCTGATCTTTTCTGTGCAAATACTTGGAAATCTTCTATTTTGTTGAATGCCCATACTTTCCCCTGGAAGAATACAGTCAGTTTTGATGGGTAGTTGATCCTTGGTTTTAGACCCAGTTCTCTTGCCTTTCTGAATATCATATTCCAAGCTTTGAGATCTTTTAGTGTGGACGCTGCCAGATCCTGTGTGATCCTGATTGGTGCTCCTTGATATTTGAATTGTCTCTTTCTGACTTCTCCTAAGATTTTTTCTTTTATTTGGAAGCTCTTGAATTTGGCTATTATATTCCTGGGTGTTGTCCTTTCTGGGTCTAGTGTAGAGGGTGATCTATGGATCCTTTCAATGTCTATATTGCCCTCTTGTTGTAGAACTTCAGGGCAATTTTGATGAATAATTTCTTTTAGTATGGAGTCCAAATTTCTATTAATTTCTGCTTTTTCAGGAAGACCAATGATGCTCAAATTGTCTCTTCTAGCCCTGTTTTCTTGATCTGTCAATTTTTCATTGAGATATTTCATGTTTCCTTCTATTTAATCAGTCTTTTGACTTTGTTTTAATTGTTCTTGCTCTCTTGGGAGATCATTAGCTTCTAATTGCTCAATTCTAGCCTTTAGGGACTGGTTTTTGGTTATAATCTTTTGGTTTTCCTTTTCAATCTGGTCATTTCTGGTCTTCACTTGACTTATCTCACTTTCCAATTGTGATATTCTGCCTTTTAAACTGTTATTTTCTTGCCAGATCTCTTCCATCTTTCTCATCATCTCAGATTTGAACTCTTCAATAGCTTGTGACCAGTTTTCATTATTTTGTGAAGGTTTGGATGTGATTACTTGTTTGTTCTCCTCTGCTGTCTGTACTTTCTCTGTGTAAAAGTTGTCCAGTGTTAAAGATTTCTTCTTAATGATCTTTCTCTTTTGGGGTTCTTGTCTCTGGCTTGCCATTGTTAGCCCTGCACCCTCTCCGGTTTATCCTCACACTCAGAGTCTCTTTGCACTCTCTAGGCTCCTGAAGTCTCAGATCTAGTTGTTCTTTAGGGTTAAGCCTCCTGGTGGCCCCCTTGTTTGTTCCTCTGTCTGAGGCTCCTTTAACAGTTTCAGGGAGCTGTTTCCACAGTCATGCACCCCTCTGCACTGGGTCCTCACTCAAGGTCCACTCCTGTGCTCAGGATCCTACTCCACTCCTGGGCTCAGGATCCGTGGATGCAAGAGCCTGAGTTTGCACCTGTGCTCAGGGTCTGTTTTCAGATTCTGCACGTGTTCTTTAACCTCTTGGGGTCTTAAGTCTTGCTGCTCTCAGGAACAGGCCCTGGTGACCCCAGGTAGCTGCCAAGGACTTAATGGGTGCCCCAAGCTTGCTCTAGCTCTTTTGTGCTGGCTTTGGCACTGTAGGTGGTGTGGGGTGAGGGAGGGGGTTGCTCAACTTGCATTTTAGTGAGAGCTATTTCACCCCCTTATAGCATGGAAATGCCCCAGTTCCACATACCTTCAATGCTGCACCCTGTTGTGGGGTCCCTTCACTCCTCTAGATTTGTTTTTATGTCTTCTTGAGGAGTCCTGTATGTTTCGGTTAGGAGAAGTTAAGCAGCTGCTTTTTTACTCAGCTGCCATCTTAACCAGGAAGTCTTCTTTTTAAATTAAATTTAATATTTTATTTTCCAAGTTACATTTAACAACAATCTTTTACATGTTTTCCAAAATTATTCTAGCAAAATTGTTCCATTCTTTCCTTTCTTTCCCTCCTCTCTGAGATGGTAATCAATTTGAACTGGATTATATATGTATGATCTTGCAAAACTTAATTCTGTATTGGTCATGCTATGAGAGAATATTCATATAAAAACCAAATTCAAAATAGAAACTCACACAAACAAAATGAAAAATGGTATGCATCAATCTACATTCAGTCTCTGGAAGTGAATAATTTGCTTAGTCACAAGTCCTTCAGAATTGTCTTTGATTATGTATTTTTCAGAATAGTTAAGTCTTTTGCATTTGGTCATTATGGAATTTTGCTGTTGTTGTGTTCAGGTTCCACTCACTTCAATCTGCATCAGTTCATATAGGTATTTCCTCGCTTTTTCCCCCTAAAATTATCCTTTTCATTATTTCTTACAGTGCAATATTAAACCATCATAATCACATACTTCAATTTGTTCAGCTATTTCCCAATTGAAGGACATCCTCTAAATTTCTAATTCTTTCCTACCACAAAGAGAGCTGCTATAAATATTTTGTTATAAATTCATCCTTTTCTCTTTTTTAAAATCTCTTTGTGGTACTTGACCCTTGTAGTGGTACTACTAGAAGAAAGGATATTCACAGTTTCGTAACCTTTTATATATAATTCCAAATTACTTTCCAGAATAGTTGGATCAATTCATGACTCTACCAACAATGTGTTAGAATCCCAATTTTGCCACATCCTTCAAACATTTATCATTTTCCTTTTCTGTAATATTAATCAATCTGATAGGTGTGAGAGTATTTCAGAATTGTTTTAATTTGCATTTCTTTAAACAATAGTGATTTAGAATATTTTTTTCAAATGACTATAAGTAGCTATGATTTCTTCATCTGAAAATTACTTGTTCATATCCTTTGACCATTTGTTAGTTGGGGAATGACTTTTATTCTTATAAATTTCATTTATTTCTCTATATTTGAGAAATGAGGTTTTTATCAGAGAAATTTTCTATAAAAATTTTTCCCAGTTTTTTGTTTACCTCCTAATCTTGGTCTCATTGGTTCTGTTTGTACAAAAAAATTAATTGAGTATAATTTAATCAAATTTATTCATCTTAAATCTCATATTATAAAGTCCTCTCCATCTTATTTTCCCATTTTGTTATTGCTCTTTTACTCTGTCCCCCCTCATTTTGCTTCTAACCACTGCCTCCCCTAAATCACCTTCCCTTCTATTAGCACCCTCCCCTTTTCTTATCTCCCTCCTTTTCTATAGGATAAGAATGATTTCTCTACCCAGATAAGTATGGATATTTTTCCTTCTCTAAGCCAATTCCAATGATAGCAAGGTTGAAGCATTGCCCCTTATCACTTTCATTCTGCCCTCTATTTTAATAGCTTTTCCATGCCTCTTCATATGAGATAACTTACCCCATTTTAACTTTTCCTTCCCTCTTTACTCAGTGCAATCTTCTTTTCCTTCCCTTGATTTTTTTTTTTCATTTTGGTTATCATGTCATTATAGTCAACTTATTCCTACATTCTTTATCTATGAATACTCCTTCAAAGTGCCCCAATAATTATAAAATTCTTGAGTTACTAGTATCATCTTCTCATATAGCAATGTAAACAGTTTGACTTTATTGAATACTTTAAGTTTTCTCTTTCCTGTTTCTCTTTTTTATGTTCCTCTTTTGTCCTAAATTTGAACAATGAATTTTTGTACAAGTCTAGTCTTTTCATCAGGAATGCTTAGAAATCCTCTATTCTATTAAATAATTATTTGCCATCCCTCTCCCTCCCAACCCCCAGTTTGGTTGTACTCAGTTTGCTGAATAGGTGATTCTTGGTTGTAAACCTAGATTCTTTGCCTTCTGGAATATCATTTCCAAGGCCTCTCATATTTTAATATAGAAGTTGACTGTGACTCCATGGTTTTTGAATTTTTTATTTCTAGCTAATTACAGCATTTTTTCTCCTTGGTCTAGAGGTTCTAGAACTTTGCTATAATATTCCTAGGAGTTTCCCTTTGGGCATCTTTTTCAGTAGGTGGTCAGGATATTTTTTTCAATTTCTTTTTGTCTTCTTATTCTAGAATCCCAGAGCAGTTTTCTTTGATTTTTTATTTTAATATGATGATTAGGCTTCTTTTTTTGTCATGGTTTCTAGTAGTCCAATAATTCTTAAATCATATCTTCTGGATCTGTTTTCCCTTTCAATTGTTTTTCTATTGAGGTATTTTATATTTTTTTCTTTTCATTCCTTTGAATTCATTTAATTGTTTTATGATATCTGAAGCTTCCACTTGCCCAATTCTAATTTTTAATGAATAAATTTCTTTAGTGAGTTTTTTAAACTTCTTTTTCCATTTGGCCAATTCTGCTTTTAAAAAAAATCTTCACTTCAGTGGATTTTTGTGCTTCTTATATTATTTTATCAATCCTGATTTTTATGTAGTTTTTTCATTATTTCACTTTCATTTATTTTCATCATTTTTCTTTGCCTCTCTGATTTTTAAATTTCTTTTTGAATTCTTCCAGAGCCTGAGAACAATTCCCATTTTTCTTTGAAGTTTTGCATGTAGGCGCTTTGAATCTCATTTTCCCCTTCTGAGTTTGTGCTCTACTCTTCTTTGCTTCCATAATAATTTTTTATGGTTAGGTATGATTTTTTGCCTTTCTATTTTACTTTTCTTTTCATCTTAAAGGTTGGATCTGCTGCAAAGTTAGAAAAGGGACTCTTCAGTATTTTCTTGCTGTTACCCTTGGATCTAGTTCTGGGTACCTGCAAGTTTCAATTCTTCCAAGGTGATTTGATGGCCTGTAGCCTAAGAGCTCTAGAAGACAACTTCCACTGCTGATTCAGTCTTCCTCAGGGACTTCTACAGGCCAGATACAGTGGGAGTTTGCCCTGGGTATCAGAACTTCAAAGGGTAGTCCATGGGTGTGCTCTGTTATTGGCTTAGGTAGGGTCTTTTGTTGGAGGGGTGTCTCACTGCTAGCCTAGTCTCAGGTTCAGAACCTCAAGAAGTGGTGGTGTACAGGGGTAGGAGGACATTGCTGTTGGCCTGCACTATAGATGTTGCTTTGCTATGGATTGTGCTCCCTTTCACCACAGTGAAAGAGACCTTCTCTCCCTACCTTCCAAATTATCTTCTATAGGAAAATGTCTTGTGCAGTATCTTTGTTGGTACTTTCACCACTGTATTCATTTCGAGGCTTTACTTTAAAGTTGATTGAGGGTTTTCTGAGAGCTGCAAGACCTCTTGCCTCTACCCTGCCATCTTAGCTCTACCCCTAGATGGAATATCTCTAAAGATTTCTCTAACTCTAAATCCTATGACACTGTGGTTTTAAATGCCTGCCACAAGTCTCCCCCCCCCCTCTTTAGTCCATTCTCCTAACTCCTCACAGACCTGGTGATTATGACCTACATCTGGGTGGTAGGGTAATAAGAGAGAGAAGTGAAAATATATAGCAGATATTAGGAAAGTAGAAAAACAGACCATAGCAACATATTATTTATGGAGATGGGGTGGCATAAGAGGGAGTGAAGATTCAAGGAAAATAACCCACGTTTCTAAATGGATGATAAATTAATCTAAAGGGGCTGATTACATACCAAGGTAAATAATATAGAGGGAGAAGATGGCCTGAAACAGAATCCTTTATGTTATTCACAGCTAGAGGTCATGATTTGGAGGAAGACCCAGCAAAGATGACTGAAAAGGAGTGGTTCAGATAGAAAGAGAACCAGTAGAGAGTAGTATCAAAAAAACCAAGAGATAAAAGACTGTCAGGGAAAAGAATATAATCAACACTGTCCAAAGAGGAAAAGATCTGCCTTACATTTCAAATTGTTATGCCAAAATCAAGTGATAGTATAAAAAATCTGCATTTTCAACAATTAACATGAATTTCAATTTTCTGCACATATCTCTATTTAATATAAAAAATTTCCCCATATTAATAAAATCTATCACTTGTTGGCACTAACAAGTCTTCTGTAACAACTATACAGGCTAAGCCATAAGATAATGCCATAAACCTCAGAATTTAAGATCAAATAGGCATGAACTGGGCCTAGTCCACTAAGATCTAGGGTTCTTTAAACATATGTTCTTAACATCTTAGTGCTGTGCCTCTGTCTTTCCTTTTAGAAAACTCTAGGAGTATGAATGATTATAGTAACTCATAAATCTCACATGGATAAGCCCTCATCCAATTAAATGTCTAATCTCTTTCCCAACTTCATATCCAGAAGGATTATTTATTCACATAAATATTAGTTTAATTATTAAAATGGAATCAAAAGAAATCAAGTATATGCTTAGTGGCCTGGAGAATTGAGGCTATTCCTGGATTAATTCTGATATTCCATCTCTTAAAGACTCTAGAGTGAAAAAATATTAACGATTTTAGTTTTAAAAACTCTCAAATGGTAGGACACCATTAACACCAAATAAGATTTGCAATCCCATATCTTTGACCAACACTTACATGTCTGTTGTTTTCCAATGATATCTGCATGTTTCTTTAAGAAATCACTCTCTGCTTCTACACTCTCAATGTTTGGTGAAGAAAAGAAGAAATCTTCTGACATCTGTCTTCCTCTTAACCCCCAACCTAAGTGGAAGCTGTTCACTCTGATGCATTAACATGATGATGACTGGAGAATCTGAAGCCACATCCTCACCAAGTCATCTACTTCCATAGAGTTCCAAAGTATGTCTCTGGCATCTTTATTCACTTGATATTATCTCCTGGCTTGGGATAAAGTGGAAAAGGAGATAGTTTGAAAACAAATTTAAAAATCACTTCCAAGCACATACACACCATCCCTTAGCTCAGCATCTCTTGAGTCATCTTATTAAAACAGAGTCCTTTTATTCAAACAAGTCTCTCATAGTATACCTTTAGTGAAGTTTGGGAATAGCTTTCATACTGTGTACCCTGATCACTTTGGCTGCATATTTTTTCCTAGACCTAGAAATGACAAGAAAAGAAAGTGCTGGCCAAGCAATGAGAACAGATATTTAGCAAGAATCAAGAGAACTCCAGTGAAAGAAAATTAAATCTACTATACTTCTTCCATCTAAAATTTATAGCCGTGTTTATGTGTACTTTTGTATTTGCATTGTGGGTTTTGATATTATTGTTGATGTCAGATCACAAAGCCATTATTTTATATGATTTCAGAGATATCCAAATATAGTCAGATCCTTTTTGGAACTTAAACACTGGGTTGTAATCAAATTTATTTCTGTCTCATTCAGTTTACTTCTTTGTTTGTCTATCTAGACTCTTAAAGGTTTCTATTAGGAAAAGGAATCCTATATTGTTTCAACTTATTTCTTGAGTTTTGCTGATACTATGAAAGTACTATCTGCAAGAATGATGGCCTCAGCAATTTACTGGATCCATTAGTATAGACTCTTCAGAAGATTATGTCAGCATTTGGACTGTCACAATCTTTTTGATGACAGTCTATAAGAGTCATAGTGTTTTCTACCAGATTTAGACTTTCAAACAATACCATGTTTGCTAGCAAACAATATATTTTCTATCATCAATCTTATCTTTAAGATGACTTTGTTGCCATCAACTCACACCTACATGAATTACTTAAATTTGTGCTTATCTATTTCCTTAAAAGCACTTTGCATTTTGGAATTAAATTCTGTAATATTTGTAACAATATTCATTGAAGAAAGTCTAATTTTAACTGAATTGAAATCCTCAGCAATTTCACTTGGGCTCCTGTCCTATCTCATTAGCTAAGTCATAAATCAGTATGTAGAACTTTCCATGTTCTATATATGCATTTCGAGAAGAACAACCTCTTAGGTGAAAAAATGCAAAATCTGTCAGGTTAAATTCTGTCTTGAGCGGACTTTTAAAACTGTGAGATTGTATAGTGTTGCAATCTAAATAATACCAAATTTTTAAGGCTCAATTTAAGTGTAACCTCCCTTTCTTCTCTTTGAAATATTTGTCTTCTAAATTCTAACTAGAAAGGTATATAGGTGTTTCAATGGATAGAGAACCAGGCCTGGAGATGAAAGATCCTGTGTTCAACTCTGACCTCTGGCATTCCTAGCTGTGCGACCCTGGGCAAGTCACTTAATTCAATTGCCAATCCCTTACCACTCCAGTCTTGGAATACGGGTTTTTTAATTCCTTAGCTCATTCCTCAACATCGCTATTAGCTCTTGCTTCTCACTTTGCTTTACCTAATCAGTCAGTTGCTAATTCTTGTCATTCTCACAACAAGATCTCTCAAATTTGATCCTTTGTCTCTGTGAACACAGCCATTCTCTTAGCCCTTATCACCTCTCACCTAAAGGATTCCCATGGCATCCTAAGTAGTCCCCAAGCCTTAAATATCTCCCCACTCACGGCCATCCTCCACACAGCTGTTCAGATCTGGCTATGTGACTCATCTAAATGATTCCTATTGCCTGTTGAATGAATTATAAACTTATTTCACTTTTAAAACACATTAATTTTTTGGTCCAAATTTATCTTCATGGGTTCATTGTATATCCCTCTACTTCCCTTACTCTGCAAACCAATCAAAGAAGCCTCTCTTTTTTCCTCCTAGAATATATCCTATCTCGAGTCTCCAGTTATTTCACTGGCTACTACCCCAGCCCTGGAATACATTTCCTGCTCTCTTTCACTTCAGTAGGCTCTTTTTCTTCAAGGCACACCTCAAGAATCTCTTCTATATGAACTCTTTGCTAATTGTTCCCAATTTCTAGTTATCCTGTGACAAGGAGTGGATTCGAATTTATCCTCTATTAATTTCAAAAATTATATCAACAACTAAAAAATATGAAAAAAAAAACCTGGCACTAAATACAGCATGAAAAGGATGCTTCTTTGTAGTTTGAGAACCGAACCAAAAAGGCAGAGATGATCTTGTTTGACCTCAGTTGGGAATGTGCAAATTTTTATCTCTTTGTGTGTACATGAATGACTATGGAAGCACCATAAGTGCTGATGTGAGGGTTACAAAAACTTTAGCAAGTAGGTGAATTGATAAGGAACCTGCAAAAAATGAGGATTGACATATAATTATGTAGAAAGAGACAGAGACAGAGCCTATATGTATGTATGCATCCTTATAGTGCATGTTGTGTAAATAGAAATAATATATAAAATGCCCACTATGTATACGCATATCTAAATATATATGTAAATAGGTACTAAATCAAATGAATTCATTGTTGTGGGGAACTCAATAATGGAATGAGAAAATTCTTTCAACCAATGTGGATCAGCAATTGCTCTTTAACTCAGTCTTAAGGAGTTACCTGGGACCCTGTAAATAAGTGACTATCTCTGGGCCTCATAAAAGAATGAATCAGAAGTGAGACTTTACACCAATCCTTCTTCATTCAAAAGCCAATCCTCTACACACAAGGCTTTAAAGCATCTTATGGTTGGCAAGGATAATTAGTTAATTTAGGAAATTACTCTATGGCAAGTTGGAATGTTCTTTTTTCCCACCCTGTCCTGGTCCCTAGTCATGCCTGGGGCAGCCTCCACAGCAACAACTTCCCAACAAGGTCTTGAAAGTTCCATCTTCTTTCTCTGACATAAGATAATGTCACACACCAAACTACAGCTAAAGATGAAATTCTTGATGCTTGTCCTGTGCTTGATTTATAATGCTTGCTCCTGATACAATAATTTCAAGTTATAACTCTGCGTGTCAGCTTCTTAGAAATAATGTAGATAAAGCCTTCTTGAAGAATCCTTCTCATGAGAGTTCTGTGCTCATAGTTTAAAAGCCAAAATCAAATACTAATATCCTTTAATACAGGATCAGTGACTAATTAGATTATAAAATAAATTTTAATTTCCTCCAGAGCAGTGATTCTCGAACTATGTGGCCTTAGGAACCTTTGAACATTCTCAAAAAATATTAAGCATCCCAAAAAGCTTTTGTTTATGTGGATTTTATCCATTAATATTTGTCATATTAGAAATTAAACTAGTGATACATTTTAATTACTTATTCATTTAAACTTTATCAAAATAACTATATTTTAAAACCAAAAATAAAATCAGTGAGAAGAATGGAATCATTTTTAAAGCTTATTTTAAAAAATTTATTGTCCACCAAAAAAAGGAGACAGTTGGATTCTTATATCTGCTTCTATTTTCAATCTCTTACAATATTATCTTGTTTTAAAAAAAAGATGCAAAAAAATCACACAGATGTAGAGATGGAAATGACCTCTGAAATCATCCAATTCAGAGATTCTTAATCTATGATTTTGGACTCTCAAAATATACATGGATAAATTTTAGGAATTTCATGAATGTTTACAGCTTTTACTATTTTGATGACTGCTTTTAACATAATTAGTTTTCTTATAATCCCATAGTTTTTATTCATTTAAAAATCTTCCTCAAAAAAGGGGTCCAAGGGCTTCATCAATAGCTCAAAGAGGTCTCTGGCATACAATAAAAGGTTAGGAACTCCTAATTTATTCCTATCTCCTCATTTTAGGAGAGGAAACTGAGTCCTAGGGAGATTGTCTATATGCATATATATGTCAGACCTTTTGCTGCATCTCCTGACAGCCCAAGAAAGAAACTTCATGTAAAAATCTCTCTCTAGATAAATATCTTTGCCACTCAGCATGAATCTCCCTCTGAATCTGTTGGTTCAGGTGTCAGAATTCCTTTCAAATCCCAATATGTTACAGGAAGCAAGCCTTGGGCCATGCAGATTTCCCTAGAGCTACATTTAATACAACTAGGACCAGGTGGAGTTGGCAACCTTTATCCTACAACAATCCAGCTGAACACAGGGCACTGTCCTTTTTATATGTGAATTCATTCTTTAAAGAGCATTTTAAGAAAATGTCAAGATTATTTCACAGAAGCACCATTTCATTTTCTCACACTCAGAGAATTCTTACAAATGAAAAATGTGTTTTATATTACTACAACATTAGAAATATAGATCTCGGGACACTATTAGGCAAAGTACAAGCTAAAACCAAAATTCCGATTATCTAACATTCAAAGTCAAGAGTTCTAGTGAACATTTGTAACTTTAAGGTATACATATAGATTTCATAAATGTAACCACTGTTTATGTAGGTTCTCCCAGAGATCCTCATATTTTGTTACTGAACCTTTAGGAAAGGATAGAAACTTCAGGAAAAAAATTTCTATTGCTTCTTTTTTTTCTTTTGTAAACTTTTATAAAAGAGAGGCTTGAAAATAATTAAATATATGAATTTGTTATAATTTATGAGGAAATACCAGAAAGTTCCCCTGAATTGACTTTCAATCCAATATGAAATCATTAATGATGTAATGAATCAAGTAGCAGGCTAAAGAGTTGGTGTTTAGAGTGTCAAGAATGCTCAAGAAGCACTGCTCTTGCAAAAACAAACAAACAAAAAGACACTCACACTCTCCTTCATGGGATTGAAGCATGAAAAACCATGAATCTGGCCACTCCTGAGGGACAAGTTCTTGAATTTATTACATGAGCAGAATTTAGTTATGTACTCTAAAAAAATAATAATATGGAGGCTCATTCATGGGATATCTCTCTCTATAGGTTAGTTTTATTTCATTTTCATAAGGTTTGAAATAGAGATTTGAATTTTAATAATTCTATTTTACAAATAAGGAAAAAGACTGAGAAAGTTTATAGAGAGATGCCATTGTACAGTATCAAGAGTATAAGATTTATAGTCACTCTCAATTCAAATCCCATCTCTGCCACTTCTTATTTGTGTGACCCTGAGCAAATTACATCTCTGAGTCTTAGTTTCCTCATTTATGAAATGATGGGAATTTAATTAGTTCATCTCTAAGCTCTATACTTGTTCTATAACTGTAATGTTGTGACTTGCCCATTGTCACATAGTTAGTGAGCAACAAGCTGATATTTGAACTTTGGTGTCTTCTGCTTCCAGATCCACAAATACCATTATTCCATGCTCTCCTCTTAAAACTAGTGTATCTTCTCTGAAAATAAAGCTGTTCTTTTTTGGTTTCATTTAGTGGATTTGTACCCAGTCCTCTATGAGTTCATGTCTTGACCTAAGCATACACACACACACACACACACACACACACACACACACACACACACACGCACACACACAGGCACACACTCTTGATGACCTCATCAAATCCCACATATTTCATTATCTTCTTTATGGAGATGACTCCCAGATCTACATATTCCAATTAGTTTTCCAAAGTGCCCAGCTCATGCCAACAACTTCCTATTGGACATTTTTAATTGGATGAGTCTCCAATTCAAATTCAAATTTTTCAAATTCAAAACAGTACTCATTATTTTCCCTTCCAAACCCTATTCTTTCTGTCAAAGTATCACCTTTATTTCATGTCCATACTTCATACTTAAGTCTTCAATTTTCTTTACAATACCTATTCCACCAGTTCTCAAGTTGTGTCACTTCTACCTCTACAGTGACTCTCACATCTACCTTCTCTTCTCCAGTCTTCTGGCCACCCACATAAGATTATTGTACTTTCCTCCAAATTTGCCCTTCCCCAAGTCTTTCCATTTTTTAATCCACCCTCCATTTAGCTTCAAAAGCAATATGCCTAAATCACAAGGTGACTATGTTCAATAGCTATTCTGCTCATCAAACTCCGGTGATTCTTTTCTTCTAAAACCAAATATAAACTCCCCTCTTTGACATTTAAATCCCTAAGCAATCTAACCCTAATTTGCACATCTGGCCCTATTTTACATGCTTCCCTTTCACATATATCTATGATTTATTCCAACTGGTTTTTCTGTTGCTTCTCACACACAATGTTGCACCTCTCATCTTCATGCTTTGGCACAGATTTTCCCTTCTTCCTGTAATATATCTCCTTCTCACCACCGCTTCTTTCAAACTCTAGTTTCCTTTAAAGATAAACGTTTGCCCTACCTCATACATGATGTCTTTTGTGATGTCCCTCGCTCCTGGTGGCTCCAAAGCAAATAACTTTGCCTTTATTTTATATATATTATGTGTCTACTTTTATTTACATATCATCCCCACTTACAAGATATAAGTTCCTTGAGGGTAAGGGTTATTTCATTTTTGCCTTTTTATTTTTTATACCTGGTACAGTATTTGGAACATAGTAGTGTGCAATTAATAAATGCTTAGGGATAAATCATGGAAATAATATCAATCATTAAAACTATACTTTTGGTATTTCAAGTTAGGCTTCACCAAACAATTTAATAACATTAGTTTGACCTGTAATTCTCATAAGATGTGCAAATATCTGAGATAAAATAAACCTGCAATATGAACAAATCCCATTAATCTGGACCATTAAAATAGGTCAAGATCATGAAAGTGGTTTTTTGAACACTCTTGAAATAATGGATTTAGTTGACTTGTATGTAATAAATTTATTCTATAAGGAAAGTACCTCAGTCTAATAATTGAGGGAAAAGTTGTATCCAACATTTTTACATAATAGAGGAAATATATGAGTTATACCTCAGTGACAAAAACAGATTTGAGTCTTCCCCAATGTGAGACTGATTCCTTCATGCTTTAAAATTACAAAATGCACACTTTTCTGTGGGTGGGAGAAGTCTATTTTTATCTTCTTCATTCTTGAGACTTCCCTGGGCTGTATTCATTTATATGGCTATTATCTTATAGCTAAATTCATATTCTCAATGAGATTATATAAAGTTATCTGTTCAATGAAGAACGTTGTGCAGAAATGTGAAGTGTTGAATGGATAAGCTTAAAACACCTTGACCCACAAGCTATTATTTTCGCTTGAAAGGTATTAAAAAGCCTCTGAAGGAAATGACTCATTTCTAAACACCAAGAAATGTTCAGATTATTCCAAAGAAATAAATGGCTTTTGCCATTAGAATAAATACACATTTTGTTTTTAGGGATCATGAAATTTAGAGTCGGAAAGGACATTAAAGAAAATTTATTCATCAAAAAATGACTTCTTTTATATTCTCAGGACATTGGGATCTTGCTTCAAATGACTTCCAACAAATGACTTATGATTTAAGGGAGGTTCATATAAACCTGTCCAAGGTAATTTATTACTAATGCTACCAGGAAGACTTAGCACATGACTTACAAATTTGTAGCATTGCACGGATTTTTAATAATAGGGGTTTTTTTGTAAGTGCATTCTCTAATTCCTTCTATAAAGTTTACAACAGTGTTTTATCATTGTATAGAAGTCACCCTGGTTACTCAAAGTCTATAATAGAAGGATAGTATTTTCAGATATATATAATCTGAGAACCTATATAATATAATATACATATTCTCTCTCTCTCTCTATATATATATATACATATATATATTCTGAGAACCTATATAATATATAATATATATATTCTCTCTCTCTACATATATATTATAAAGGTTCTCAGATTTGTATCTGAGAACCTTTATAATCTAAGAACCAATCTAGCTAAGTATGGAGAAGTTATTCACTAATCATTCTTTCATTCAATCAACAAACACGTACATCTGTTCTGTACATTATGCTAGTGTTAGATATAAAGAAAACAGAAAATACTCTGTGCTCACCATCATTGGGTCATTAGGTGATTAGTAAATCAGCTATGACAAGTTCATCAAATGTAAAGAGCCTACAATGTGAATTGGCAAAATTAGTAATCAAATTGATAATGCCCTGGATTTTTAAGTGGTTTACCCCATAAACCTGAGTTCCATAACACAAGGAACACTCTTCAAGGAAACTCCTAACAATGGAAATCAGCAAATATTCTTCAACATGGAGTCTTAAACAGTTGATTTGGTGTTGGGCATGAGGAAGCACAGCTAAATGTTTCCGTGGATTAAGAGCCAGACCTAGAGACAGAAGGTCCCAGGTTCAAATCTGGCCTCAGACACTGCCTAGCTGGGTTGTCATCTTAACTGCTCTTCTGTCTTAGAACCAATACGCTGTATTGATTCTAAATATGAAGGTAAAAGATTTTTTAAAAAAGAGCTAATTTGTATCTCTGAGAGTTTAAAACATTAGGCCAGAGTATCTAGTAAGTATATGAAACTGAATTTTGATTCCAGTCCTCCTGACACCAAGCCCAGTCTTCTATTAACTATGCCAACAGCTGATTCAATAAGAAGCAACATATGATGTTAAAGACTTTTTGTTTTGTAACTTATGTATAATATATTGTTGCACCATAACTTGGGAAGATTTGTTACTTCTAGTAAGGAAGATTGTTGGCAAGGCTATATTTAAAAATTTTTAATATAATTAATAGACAAAAAATATACAATTTGAGAGTTTAACTCAACACTAGTAGATTTCAATCAATATCTGAATAAAATGCAAATCTAAAGCACTAAAGTTATGAACTTTTTGAAATTTAAAAACACTATTCTTCAATGAAAATAATTTATCTTGAGAAATTTGAGGAGCTACATGTAATTTTATTAATTTTTATAAATTTTGTTTTTTCCAGATTACATGAAAATACAATTTCTTATTATTCACTTTCTGATATTTTCTAAACCATGTTCTCTCCCTCCCTCCCCAAAAAGTTAGATATTACATATGTTATTATGTAATAAATATTTCCAAGTTTGTAATGTTGTGAAAGACACATGTCTTTATACAAAAGGAAAAAAAAACATGGAATAAATAAAGAATGATATCTTTCAGTTTGCTTTCAGATTATTTTTTGTCATGATTTTCTTGGAATTGTTCTGAATCTTTGCCTTGTTGATAATAGTTTAGTCATTCTCATTTGATCATCATACATTATTGTTGTTACTCTGCAAAATGTTCCCCTGGTTCCACTCACTTCACTTTGCATCACTTCATATAAATCTTTCCAGATGTTTTTTGTTGTTGTTGTTGTTGGGTTTTTTGGTGATCATCTTGTTTGTCATTTCTTATAGCACAACCATATTCCATTACAAGCATATAGCACAACTTGTTCAACTCTTCTCCAATTAATGAACATCCCTTCAGTTTCAGTTCTTTGCCATCACAAAAAGAACTGCTATAAATATCATTGAACATATAGGTTTCTCTCCACTGTCTTTAAACTTTTTGGGATATAGATCTAGAAGTAGGATTACTGGGTCAAAGAGTAAGCATAATTTTGTGGCCCTTTGAACATGATTCTAGATTGCTCTCCAGAAGGGTTTCATCAGTTCATAGCTCCACCAGCTGTGTATTAGTGTCTAAATTTTTCCCTATTCCCTCCATCACTTATCATTTATCTTTTTTTATCATGTTAGCCAGTCTGATGCATGTGAGATGGTACCTTGCAATTGTTTATTTTTCATTTCTCTAGTTAATAGTGATTTAGAGCATTTTTTCATGTGACTAAAGGTAATTTCATTATCATGTTGGTTGCATTGCTTTTGTTTGTGCAGAAACTTTTTAATTTAATGTAGTCAGTTATCTGTTTTACATCTCATGATGTTCTCTATGTCTTGTTCTGTTTATCCTTCTCTTTCTCTCCTTTCAGTCTTTCCTTGTTCACAAATGTTTTTGCTTCTGTATACTTACTTCCCTGAGTTTCCTCTCCCTTTCATCTGGCTTCCCTTTTTTTTGTCCCCCTTCCTCTTCTTACTTCCATATTTTGTAATATATATGTCCATACATAACTGAGTGTGGATATTATTCCTACTTTTTGCCAGTTCCAATGAGTAACGTCCAAGCATTGTCACCACCCTCTCATGTTCCCTTCCACTGTATTAATTCTTTCATGCCTACACATGTGAGATAATTTACATCCAATTTTCTCTCCTTTTTTCTTTTCCCAGTGCATTCTTCTTTCTTTTCTCTTGGTTTTAAAAAATCATATCTCATTATATTTAATTTACTTCTTGCTCTGTCTATATATACTCCTATTCATTGCCCTAATAGTGTTAAATTTCTTAAGAATCTTCAGTACATTAAATATACTAAGTACTTTAGGTATCTCCGTGTACTTCAAGTACATAGATATCTTAAACATCTTAATTTTCACTTTCTTACTAGCAATATAATCAGTTTAACCCCTTGAATACTTTAAGTATATTAAGTACTTTAGATATCTCTGGTACAATGGAAATCTTAAGTATTCTATTTACCACTTTCCTATGCTGGGATGTAATTAGCTTAAGCTCACAGATTCCCTTTATTTTTTTTTTTCTGTTTCTTTTGGGTGTTGAATTCAATCACTAAACTTTCTTTTTTTAGCTCCAGGTGTTTGGTCAAGAATGCCTGAAATTCCTCTATTTCAGTTTTTCTGGGTGATTGATTTTGGGTTCTAGACCAGCCTTTGTGATATATCATATTCCATGCCTTCTAATTCTTTAATGTAGAAGCTACTAAGTTCTCTGTAATCCTGATTATGGTGACATAATATTTGATTTTTTTTCTGACAGCCTGTAGTATTTTTTCCTTGTCTTGGAATTTCTGAAATTTATATATAATTTTTGAAGTTATTATGAGAATAATTAATTTGATAAAAATAGTCTAATAAAAACATATTCCCCACAAAATTGATTTATAATTTAAAAGAAGAAAATAAGGTTCATCTCTATTATTGTGAAGCATATTGGCTTCCTCATGCCAAAATACTTTAAAAGGTTATTAAGTTAAAAGATAAAATTGCCATTCTTAGTGATGATTATCAAAATGAAAGAAATTCATTTTAGAATAAAAATATCTTTTAACTTTCACACTTAATGAATATGTTTCGGGAAATTTGATTTTTTAAATAAACTAGTGAATGTTCATCATAATCCTAACATGATCAAAAAGATCACATATATGGATTTATTAAAAAGTTATAACTATAGGTAATTAATTTTAAATTAAATTTTGATACATTTACAAATAGAGTAAATATATAAAAATAATGATCTACTTCCCTCATCCAAAAAGTTAATTATTTGATTTTAGATACCTCCATATTTCTAAATATATATGAATAAAGAATACTATTCATCACTAGCTATGATACATTTGGTATTGTTCCATCTAAACAAGAAAGACATCACTCAACAAGCATTTATTAAGCATCTACTATATGCTATCATTTCAAAGCACTAGAGATAAAAACAATAAGACTTAATTAAACAATCTCTTTTCTTAATGAGCTATACTTATTTTGTCATTGAATCAAGTTTCAGACCCAACAATCTTACGTTAGGCTATGAATAAAGAATTCTCTGGCTTATAAAAGTTATATGAATTTAATATCATTTTAACTTCATCAGATTATCAGAGAAGGTAAAATGCCAATTTCAGAGAGTATTTTCAGATAAAAAGCTATAACTGACATTTTAATAACTTTAGGGAATATGAAGAAAAGCAAGGCATATACATGGGGTCAAAAATTAAATAAATAATTATTTAATTAAATAACTAACCAATTCAATAAAATATTTAGGATATTCTCTATAGCATGATCATGTTATGAGGAAACTAAAACATTGTCAGAATTTTCCCTTAATGTGAGCTGTGATAATGATTGAAAGAAAAGAGAAATAATTACAGTTTCAGCATTATTTTAAGTTATATTGGAAAAATTATTGAATTACTTAAGCTAAGTGTTTCCATAACTAATTATTGGATAACTTCATCCAAAAGCTTAGAGTAGTAAGGAGTGTTGGATTTATGTGATCAAATTGTTTTGTGAAGTTAATGGTTTCATTTTGTGCTCCTAAGTGCTTCAGTCTTAGGATGAGTATATGCCAGACTTAACAAAGGATTAGCCTTGATCAATACTCTTGGAGTATAGGGAAGATTGGCTTAGTGATTAATTTCATGTTAGACTCATAGGAACAAAACAGCTGAGTATATTTGTCTCCATAATCCCTTTTCCCAAATGTAATTACAAATGGAATTGATCAACTCATGTGTTTCTACTGAGGCAGAAGCAGGCATATTAGAATTGCTAGGGTGTGTAATAACTTAGTACAGATCATCAGTCCTTGGACCAAGAGGGAATTGAATATCAGAATCTTGTTTTAAAAGAAAACCTTTTCTTTCTTCATGTTCTTTCATTCTAGTCAAGGTTAAACAACTTCCAGTTTTGACATTTTCTAAGTTCCTTAAAATGGATTGTCCTATTTCAAGAAGCAGCTCTTGTCACCAGAGAGTGTTAACAATATTTAGTTTTATTGAACAGAAAGAGTTAAGTAAAAATATTGTCCATATCCATGGACAATTCAACAAGGGATAGAATTTTGTGATTAATATGGATACCTTAAACTGTAATACAAAGCCCAAGTCCCAGGAGGCTTTAGCCTAGACTACAATCTGTTGAGCTATGCCAATAAACTAAATGGAAAAACAAACAAACAATAATGCTGAACAAATTCCTAGGTAGGGACTGATCTGTTATGTTTTTTTTTTATTGTTACCATGCTAGAAATAGATTAAGGTCTGAGCAGTGATTAGAAATCAAGGGTCAATATTTCATTCAATTCAACCTGAGGTTGGAAAGAAGGGGATTATTCCCCAGAAACTCTTCTACCTAAACAACATTTTTTATTAAAGTAGGTATTTTTAAAATATATAGCTGTATTTATTGATGAAATATAGAATTTCTGAAACATTAAGTATATCCTGATGTATGGATTTACACAGGTTCTCTTGCCTCCCTTTTCAGCTCTTCATGGTCAAAGTGAAACAAAGAACTAACTTATTTTTCAAATTAGGCAGAGAATTGTCACACTACCCAATTTCACTTTGGTGGAATATGGCTATATATATATATATATATATATTTTTTTTTTCCTGAAAAAAGCAAATGGACTCTTTCTTTTATAGAGAAAAAATTGAAGAATCTCAACCTCATAAAGCACACAATTCATTCATTAAACATTCATTTAAAAGTATTAAATATTAACTGGATACAGTAAATTGACCAGGTTAGGCACTGGAAGAGAAACAAGTTTTAGCTAAGATACGGTCTAAGCAATACATTGTTCCAGTCTAACTAGGTATTACCCACTTCTAACTTTAGCAATAATGAAAGGTTTGAGAAGTGCTTTATCTTATATAATTGAATGCTTTATCTACTTTAATTCTTAAGATAATCCTAGGAGAGGTGCTGTTATTATCCATTTTTTACAAGTGAAGAAATTAAGGCTGACATATTTTAATTGATTTGATCAGAGTAAAAAAAGTTAATATATAAGGACTGATTTGAACCCAGTTCTTTTTTACTCCAAGTCTATCACTCTATCTCCTATATACCCTATTGCCTCTTCATTTTGAAATGTCCTCCTTCACTTCTTCAATCACTATGGTTTTAAGAATCCTTTTGTATCAAAGATGTATATGCATACATTTCTGTATGTGTCAGATCTGTTTTATATCCCAAATTTTATAATTATCCTAATATGTGTGAACATTCCCTGCACACTCTAAGTTGTTATAAATGTGGAATTGATTTTTTAATTATAGTGAATAGGTAGCATAAGTCTTTATCCTCCTCTAAATTTGACCTAATGATTCATATAATTTCCAAAAATTAGTCTGAGATAAATTCCAATACCACAATCTATCATTTCATCCACAACAAACTACACGGGGAAACTATTAGAGGGGAAATGTTTAGGAACTCAATTGTAAGATCAAGTGAAAGTATATAGTAAAGCCTTCATGGAATCTCACTGGAACCATAATTCTGTCTCCACTGGTCATTTAAACATTTTAGGGTATTTGGGATTGGTAGTAGTGGTGGTGGTGGTAGGGGTAGGGGTGTGCTGTTGGGGGTGGTTGTTGGCTTAATTCAAAGTAAAATGAATCAGAGCAAACAAGTTTTATATTGCTTTCTGAAACCCTGCTATTTTTCAGGTACAATGAAATTCTTCTCAGTTCTCTAGTAGAGCTCAGACTAGGACAAGTCTAATAAAATTACTTTAAATCTCACTGGACCTTGAGGTGTTTTTTTCCTCCCTCGCTTTGAAATATGTAGTTTGTCTTTTTAGATTAATGGAAAGGGAGACATTTTTCTTGTTACTGTAATTTACCTGTGGTTTTGAAGCAGAGAAATGGGTTTTCATTTAATGAAAGTTAAGATCATAGTCTGATATTTAATCTTCAAGAAAAAGTTTTCAGGGCTAAGGGTAAATTTACCAAGGTCCTAGCTTGAGAAAAACAGTTTCAGCAAACTGATTCTGAATCTTTCATTTTTTTCCTAAAGGCAAGGTAGTAGAGAGGGTATATTTGAGTCAATATGCCACTTATTAATATGGATCTTCACAAATATGAATATTTATGTGAAATATTTGCTTAGTGATATTTCTATGTACATATAATATGTGAAAATAGTATTAAATAAAGATGATGCTAATTATAGGGTCACAAATTTACTTTATATAATCAAAGTTATGGAGGTAGGCACCGAAAGAAGCAGGGCCTTCATATTCTGGGATCTTGTATTTTTTACCAATTAGCACTAGTTAAACAGAACCTGCAAAATCGGTATTACTAATAATTTAACTGTCATATTATTAATCACTTATTCTGGTCTAGTACTGTACTGTACTTCCCTACTTTCCCCATCTAGATAAGGGCATTCCAGGAAGATAGTGATCCACCCCTTGGGATATTCCATCAGCCCCAAGGCCATTCCATCAGTTTTGAGGCTATTCTATCCCTCCTTAGGAAAGGAGGCCTACTCCATCAGCCCCAAGGCTAATTCCTCAGACCTTAGACCATTTCATCATCACTTTAAATCTCTTCTTCTTTCAATAAAGACTTTCATATCTCTAGACCAAATGGAATTTTTAGCCTCTAATTTTTGGGGTAAGATCCTGCTATAAACTTTGGTGTTTGTAGCAACAAAAGGTAACTTTTTCTATAGTCCCCAAATTAATTCTATTTCAAATTTTATTCCACTTTTTAAAAAAAATTGGTTGAATGCTTGAAAGAAATTGGAGGTTTTATTATAGAAGAAGAAAACACTGACTAGAGACATAACATCAAAAGATCCTAGTTCAAAGACTGGAAGGAACCTCAGAAATCATCTAGTCCAATTTCATTTGATAATTGGAAAAACAAAGCCAATGAAAAAAAGCTAAGTTACTTGTCCATAGTCAAGTATGTAATAAATACAAAAAGCATGAGTTGAACCCAAATATTCAGACTCCAGTGTCACAGATACATAAATGTCTACAAATTATTAAAGGTCCATTATATAGAAGAGAAATCAAAATATGTATTTTTCTAAAGGATAAAAGTAGGACCAATGGTAAGAGATAAAGAGGAGATAGATTTCAGTTCAATGAATGCATAAGTACTTTTTAAAATGTATATTGTTTGCAATGAACAAAAGTATTTTTCTCTTCTACCTTTGTTTCTACCAAATAAGAAAAACAATTAAAAACCACTTCTATAAAAATATGCATAATCAAGCAAAACAACTTTCACATATCTAAAACATAGCTCATTTTTTTTTTCTGAAGGTATGTCTTTTTCCAAAGTGGAGCCCAACCACAAGGAAATAGTATCCCTCCAGAGGTCATAGTCTTTCCATTAGTAGAGGTAATCAAGCAAAAGCTTCATGATTATTTGGCTTAAGTTGGAGGGTGGTTCATAAAAGGTATTTCCATAATATGTGTGAGATAGAAAATAACTTATGACTTGGAATTTTATGTTCTATATTCCCATAACTCCCCATAGTTCCCATGTTTTTTCTTTTTTTTCATTCTGCTCTATTTAGTTCCTTTCCTTTTCTATAAATGTAAATTTCATAAACATCTCTATGTTAGGTCTTTCTGTTTGGTGATTTTTTTATTGATTTATTTATTTGCTTATTGTATTAGGGACAGATTATGGAGTTTAAATAGTGGAGCCTGATATGGTACTGATCTGTATTGCTTAAAGGTCCAGCCACTGATATCTCCAGGTCCTGAGGGCTATGTTCTTAAGGGATCTCAGAGGTGGGTAAGGTAAGGTAGCCATAAAGTCTCAGTGGGTCCTACCTAATATGTAATCTAATCTTTGCTCTTGTGGTTTAATATTTCCTGACTCCTTATTCTGGAATGGATCTAGACAACGCAACTCTAGATTTGTTCCTTTTGTAGTTCCAATAGATAGTTGTTGGCACCAAACCTCTCAGGTATTTGAAGGGTCAGCTCTTTCAGAGCAACAGATCATTTCTGGTGCAAATTCCTTGTTCTCTCATTTAGTTTGGGGTCCCAAGCTAGGAATATTGGCTGCAACTGTTATTCTGTTCCTATTAAAGAACAGGGATATTGGTTCGTTTCTGATTTGCTGTCCTCACCTTGGTTTTTCAGTTTCAGGCTCAAAGTTTGTGGGCCAAATTTTCTGGTCTAGCTTCTGGCTTAAAACAACAGATCTGTAAGGTTATCCCCAGTCTTTAGTTATATACCTGATTATTCAGCTGCCCATCCTCATAAATACTAGACATAAGAACTCTATGAATGGTCAAAACAATAAAAACTATTATATCACTTCTTCCTATCCCCTACCTATGCAAAACTGTACACCTCAACCCTGTTCCCATGCTGAAAATATCTCTGTCAACTCCTTGTTAGAGACTAGTGCTGGCTGTATTTTCTGCTGACTGTGGCTAGAAAAAAATACCTCATTATGATTTGTCCTTTAATTTCCTGATTACCACTTTTTTTGGTGTTTGCTCTTCATCTGTGTTAGGGTAACTGTGGAAAAAATCTGAGCTGTACCACTTTCTCCAAGTCTGCCATCTTAGCTTATTAAAGAATTAAAATAATATTTAACTCATATATTAAATATACAGAATAAATGAAACAAAAAATGTAAAATGATATTATAAATAAAAGGAGAGACATGGAAGAATCCACAAATAAAGAGGTCAGGAAGAAAAATTAGAAGGAAAATTAAAAAGCTTAGTGCAAGAATGGCAAAAACAAATAACCAAGTTAATAGATTACCAGAAACCAAAATGGACCAAGTATAAGTTAATGAATCCATTAGATGATAAATATTGAAACAACAGCAAAAGAAAAAAAAGAATGAGACATATCAAAAATAAGTTACATTAAAAACAAACAAACAAACAAACAGGTCAAGGAGAAAAACATCTAAAAGCCTGGTGCAACAAATAATGAAAACTGATCAAACCCATTCAACCCAAAAGGCAAAGAAAGAAAAGACAAAAGTCATGAATCGCTTCTTGAACGTAACCCCCCCCCCCCAAAGAAAACTCCCAGTATCAGGAGAATCAGGAAAGTATATCAATGGTGAACCTGGAAGCAGGCAGCGACCTGTTGTCTTCCATGTTTGGTGACTCCAGATATTGGACTTCCCCAAGCCTGGTTTAAACAAGTACCTTTTTTTGGCTTTCATTCTTGCTCCCCTATCTCTGTGATGGAAGGAACAAATCAGACTAGGGAAACATACTTTCCTTTTACCTCAGACTTTTGTCCCCTTTCCTCTTTTATTGAATGGCAATTTTCTGTAGTCCTGCTGCAAATGGTTAAGTTCAATATTGCTGTAATTGTCCTGCATGCTTGTAGGAAACAAGCTAACTTGATTGGTTCTTGCTGGTGATTCAAGGACCTCTTATGATTTTATTTTTACTCATAATTTTTATACACATAGTATTTTGATATATACATATTTAAAATCTAAAATTTTTCTCTCCTGTTTGGTTTTGGGTTTTAGAGGAGTTTTTTTGAGAACTGATTCATATGCTTCATAGTTCAGCCATGCATCCTGGGGTGATTCTAGTGTTGGCCAACACCCTCCTGGGGGGTGGGGTGGGGAATTGTATAATTGTCTTGAAAAACTAAATTTAATATCTTTTAAAATAATTTTAGGAAAAGAAAGTCACCAACAACCCGAACCAGGAAAGTGGATCTTTTGGAGAAGATGTCATGAGAATATCTACCGAAATCACATTCTACATCAAGAGATTCAGAGAAAACTTTTGGATATAATGAACTGAGCTGAAGGGGGTTGAACTCATCATTTATTCTGATCATTAACTCTTATGTCAATAAGACATAAGACATAAGACAATTAGGGAGTGCCCCCTAATTGGCTTTGTTTTTCTTTTCTTCTTACTTTCCCTCTTATCCCCCAAATAACTGTAATTCCCTCTATGTAAGGTGTAATATTTTATACCCTCTAGTAAGAGAATCTAAAGTGTACAGACTACATGTGGAATGATTCATTGGAGAGACCTGACATATTAATCTCCTAGAAAACACAAGTGAGGAGATTTAACATGCTGGTCTCCCAAAGAATCAGGTGGGGGGAACAGAGGGGGAGGCACTGTCTGAAGAAAATTTCCCCTTCTCCCTTCTGAGGTCGCATAGGTGACATCATCTCCTGTTGACTACCTGCATACCTGGTGTCAGCCTGAACATGAACGTGAATGCCAGGACAGGGATGGGCAGAGGCAGGAGGGTATATCAATGGTGAACCAGGAAGCAGGCAGCCTGTTCTCTTCCATGTTTGGTGCTGGCTGTACTTCTCTGTGAGTATGACTAAGGGACCTAAATGGGGGGCATAGAATGGCACACTATATAAAGTAATAAAGGATATATAGTATCAAATTTGATAACATTAAGATTTCTTTATCATTGCAGTCTGTTAAAGTCTATTTATCTCAATTCTATCATTCAATATGTTAGCTATGTCTTCCTGATTCATGTCATCTACGAAGGTGATAACCGTGTAATTTTTGCCTTATTTCAAACTTTGAGTAGCCTAGGGCTAAGGACATACCCCTAATATACTATATGGATGATTTTTCTCTAAGTTGGTGATGATGTCCTAAAACCTTGAGAATAATAAGTTCTGATATATGTAAATGTGTGATGATTTTGTTCACATTTCTCCCTCTTGACCATTATAAAAACATAAGGATTTTTGTCAAACATTTTGCTGAAATGCAATATTCCATGAAATATTCTGTTTTTGGTATTTTCTTAATCTACCAGTGTTTTATGAACTATTCAATTTTTGGCATTCTATTAATCTATTAGTCTGGTAACACTATCAAAAAATAAATAAGATTAATTTGAAGTAACCTTTTTTAATAAAGTCTGTATATATCTGTTTTTACATAGAGTTTGTTTTTTTTTTAATACCATCTTCCCCTTTGGATTGTGAGCTCCTTGAGAATTTTTTTTTCCTTTGTAACCCCAGGATTTAGCACAATATCTAACACATGGTAGGTGCTTATTAAGTGTTAATCAAGTAGGTTTCAAAATGAAAGAAAGTAATATATTTTGACATTCTTGAAAGTTCATATTAGAATTTAAGTAATCACTGTCTGGCTTTGTGAAAAATTCTTATATTTTGACCAAACGTTTTGAGAAACATCAGGGACAGTTCCTTAATAGTCACCACTGGTTCTCCTTTCCTTAATATTATTAGTCTGATATTTTCTAGTACAATATCATACATTCCCTTCTAATATAGTATAACTTTTGCAAATAAGAATCGCTCCAGGAGAATGGATATTCCCATACATGCTTTTATCAATTCCCTTATAGTGTTACAATTATTCTTATCTTTATTCCCCCAGAAAATTCTTCAAGGGGTTTACTTCCTCTTCAGTAGTTCAGTAGTGATTTCAATCTGTTATCAAGGCTAGAATGATCTGTCCCATTAGCCTCCTTTTGTCCATTGTACCCTGATCACCTGGCAAATAGACAACAAATTTAAATGTCCTGAGACTTATTTTTAAAGGTCATGGAGCAGTTTGGCTTTTATTGATCCCCAACCCCTATCCTGATACCCCTCATGCAAACACATAGTAGAATGAGACTCCTTTTGGGAATGAACTTGGGAGGTACAGGATTACTCAACACTTATTATGGAGAAATTCCACTCTAGATAAGGAGCTCCTTACGTTTTTATTAAGGTTGCAATAGTGCTAGAATTTCCTAAAAGCAAAATTGAGGGATTATTTTTCTATGAACCTATATTCACTGAAGTCTTTCATAAGTTTGTTAAGGTATAATCTTTTTTTTCTTTCTTGCTGCATTTCCCATACACAGAGTTTTCAAATGCTTTGGATAAGAGGCACCTTTATTTGCACATTTATAAAGCTACGTGGCATAAGTATCAGATATCATATTGAGGAGATGACAGAGGCATGAGAACCTTCTCTCCTCATCCCTTGCCCTGATTTGATGACAAGCTTTCAGTGTGTGCTTATTATGTGGAAAGAGCTTTATAATGATGACAACTTTTTTTACATGTATTCACAGAGCCCTCAACTCTAATGGGAAGCCAAATGGTAATGTGCTTCCAAGAGAAAATCAACACTTCGACTGTGAGTTCCCAATAACCTTACCAGCCAGATTCTCAACAAGACATTATAGTGCAGGAGATGAAAGCACTATTCTGCAACTAAAACAAATTGCTCTCTATTGCTCCCAAGCTCTTGTCATATATAATTCTCATTGGTAGGATGCCTTCCCCAACTCAGTCACACAATATTTTGACAAGTTTCCTAGCAGGTGCTTTCTCAGTCCTATGAATAATTATTTCAAATAGGAATTCCTTGTAGCCAAAATAGGACAGTTTGCCTTTATTTTGCTTTTTGTTCTAACATCTCAAAGGACGAATGGAGTACAACTCCTGAGTACTTGTTTTTCATTAGCAAAATATGACCTTACTTTCTGTTGACCTATGAAAGATAAAAAAAAAACATAAGAAAGAGAGAAAAGGAAGAGGGAAAAAAACCCCATGAAATCCTTTAAAGCTAGAGCACTTCAAGTGGAATCGAATTAGTCTGTAACAGTGAATTAGGAAATTTATTCAAAAGGCATTTGCATTTGTTTCCCCAAATGACACCCCTCAGAATTATCTGCGTTCTTTTTGATCTCTCTTAGAAAAAGTGTTCTAATTTTATTGCAAAGTGAAAGGGGAAAGAGCATTCTCTGGATCAGGATTTGGTCACAGGAAAGACTAATTTTTTTATGCTAAAGGAATGGGCTTTCATCTCAAATGTATTTTGACAATAAAATTTATCTTTTATATTGTTTCATTTTCAAAGTAGCAGTGATTGAAAATATAGAAGCAACAAACTTCTCCATGGTTTCTGCATATCTCTGATGCTTACAGAGTAATCTTGGACAGGTCATTTAACCCTTCTCAGCTTCCATTTCATCCTCTATAAAATGAAAATATTAAGTTGATCGCTTCTAAGGGCTAACATATCTAGAGGGCATTATGTTTGTATGTGTACATTGTTATTGACATTTTTATCTTTAATATAGTTTATTTGAAAAGATCATTGGTGATAATATGTATGTGAACTTCTGATAGGTCTACATTTCGTCTACTATATTTTTTCTAAAATATAGCATTTGCCATATTACACAAATTCATTTAATGGAGTTTTTCATTGGTGACTATATCCAGTACTACAGGGGAAAAAGAGAAAAAAAATGTCAAGAAATGAATTTATATTTAGCCTTTATCAAAAGAGGTCATTGAACACATCCATTTTGGGAAGGTTTTATTCTCTCATTGCTACAACATTTTCATCTTAATAGGTTCTTACTGCCCTTTGTTATCCCTAGCTTAAAACTAGGCTGTTCCATTGTTGGATTAAACAGGCTTTGAATTAAATCTGCCTTCCACAAATTCTGCCCAGTGCAGCTACTTAGCCACAGTGTAAATGATTCTTGAAGACATGAATGGAAATCAGCAAGACCTGGAACTGCATTATCCTGCTCACTTTAAAAGACACAGTTATGAGCTAGTTATTTAGGGCTCCCGATTTATCAGGTTTGACAACATTGTAATTGATTGAGATAATAAAACCCTTACCCCAAACTGAATTACTTTGGGGGAATTTGCCTTGTTTTCTTAAGTGTTTTGCGAGTATGATAAGTTGGTTGTGGTGCCTTTCGTGACATAAGTGCTCAAGAGATATATGATCTCTTTTCGAGCACATAGTGACAAAAGATCAAGATGTTGGGCTGCAGGCTACAACAAATTGAGCATATTGAATTTCAATTGTGGCCTAATGCAGTCCCAGGTCTGTTCCATTCCACTCAAGTGATACCTTGCCAAGGATAATGTGCTACCTTTACTCACAAAGCAGGCCAATGGATAGAGAGGGACTTTCATTATTTTTCTAAGGGAGTATTTACTCTTAAATCCAACAAGCATCAATTTTTTTTTCTCATTACAAATTACTAGGTGGGATTTAAATGATCAGTCTTTCATTTGTAGCACTTTATAATACTTTTTGTACTGTGTTCACAAAGGGGGAATCCAACTAACAATTGTTTTCCATCACTCTCCCCCTATCAAGACCACTTGAGGTTCAATGAGAAGCTTGTGGATGCCTCCAGGAGGATGTTTATATGGTACTAGAAAGCTGTGGCTTTGTTTTTACTTTCATCATCTGCAGGTGAAATTTATGGTTGTTCCCTCTTCTGTTTCCCGGGTTTCAAGGATTAGAGGCAATTTTGAAATGATGAAATAATCCAAATTGACCTCTCAGGGGAACCTTCCCAAAGCAAAACAAATCAGTACCTTTCTCCCCTGTATTCGTCATAATGTGTGATCATCAATGATAAATTATTCAACAAGGAGGTATCTAAGAGTTGATTGAAAATGACATCTTCATTTTAAAATGGAATCAATTCATAGTTAAGGTAGAATAAGCAAGATTTAAAGGTATATGCAAATAAACCAGTGCTTTATGCTCTATATACCTACACAGAGACACAGTTCTCTGCTTCTCTGAGAGCATTAGCATAGCACGCTAACATTGTCATCCTCGAACATACTGGGGAGCTTAAGCATCCTGTACCAAAAGAGATCAAAATCAGAGGTTCCGGGTTAAGATGGCGGCAGGGTAAGAAGCAGCTCTTAACTTCTCCTGACCGAAACACACAAAACTCCTCAAGGGGACATAAAAACAAGTCCAGACGAACGGAGGAACCCCACAACAGGGCACAGCGTGGAAGGTACGTGGAATGGAGACATTTCCAGGCTAAAAAGGGCTCTCATTCAATCGCGGGCTGAGCAACCGCCCCACCCCCACCCCCTCCACACTCACCTATAGCTCCGAACCCAGCTAAAAAGAAATAGAGCAAGTTTGGGGCACCCATCGAGTCATCGGCAGCTCCGGGACCTGTTCCTGAGAGCAGCAAGACTTAGGACCCCATTAAGTCAAGAACGCACGTGAAATCTGAGTGAGCGGGAGCAGAGAGTGGACGCTGGGCGCAGAGTGTCAGCTGAGCAGAGGCGTGGGTGCCAGCTGAGCAGAGGCATGGGTGGAGGCAGACACAGCCAGGAACTAAAGCCTAAGTGGGGAACCAGTGCAGACGGGTATACGACTGTGGAAGTAGCTCCCTGAGACTTGTAAAGGAACCTCCTGCAGAGGATCAAGCAAGGGAATCCACCAGGGGACTTGACCTTGGAAAAAACTAGAACTCAGACCTCAGGAGCCAATAGATCTCAGACAGACACTGAGCGCGAGGATAAACCTGAGAAGCTGCTGGGCTAATGATGGCTAATCAGTTACAGGAAATTCAGAAGAGAAAGAATAATAACAAAAAAAAGAAGTCTTTAACACTCGACAGCTTTTACACAGAGAAAATCCAGACAACCGAGCAAACAGAGGAGGAGAACAAACAACCATCCAGACCCTCCCCAAATAAGGAAAACTCCTCACAAGCTATGGAAGAGTTCAAATCTGAGATTTTGAGGAAAATGGAAGAGATCTGGCAAGAAAATAACAGCTTAAAAGGTAGAATCTTGCAACTGGAAAGCGAGGCTCAGAAACCAAATGAACTGATAAGCAAATTGAACACAAGAAATGACCAGATTGAAAAGGAATACCAGAAGATTATGGCCGAAAACAAGAAGATTATGGCCGAAAACCAAAAGATTATGGCCGATAACCAGAAGATTAGGGCCGAAAACCAAAAGATTATAGCCGAAAATCAATCCCTAACGGCTAGAATTGAGCAAGTAGAAACTAATGATCTCTCAAGACAACAAGAACAAATAAAACAAAGCCAAAAGACTGAAAAAATAGAAGGAAACAGGAAATATCTCAATGAGAGAGTGACAGACCAAGAAAACTGGTCTAGAAGAGACAATTTGAGAATAATTGGTCTTCCAGAAAAACCAGAAATTAATAAAAACCTGGACTCTACACTAACAGAAATAATTCAGCAAAATTGCCCTGAAGTCCTACAACAAGAGGGCAATATAGACATTGAAAGGATTCATAGAACACCTACGGCATTCGATCAAGAAAGGAAAACACCAAGAAATATCATTGCAAAATTCAAGAGTTTCCAAGCAAAAGAAAAAATCTTACAAGAAGCCAGAAAGAAACAATTCAAATATCAAGGAGCAACAATCAGGATCACACAGGATCTGGCAGCCTCAACACTAAAAGACCGCAAGGCGTGGAATACAATATTCAGAAAGGCAAGAGAGCTGGGCCTGCAACCACAGATCAACTACCCATCAAAACTGACTATATATTTCCAAGGGAAAGTATGGGCATTCAACAAAATTGAAGAATTCCAGGTATTTGCACAGAAAAGACCGGGGCTAAATGGAAAGTTTGATATCCAACCACAAAAATCGAGAGAAACCTGAAAAGGTAAATAAGATACAGAGGGGAAAGAAAGAAAACTTATAATTTT